>NC_091334.1:5007732-5182732 GCF_038502225.1 Cherax quadricarinatus | reverse complement strand
CAGTTTGTCTCTGTATCTGTCAGTTTGTCTCTGTGTCTGTCAGTTTGTCTCTGTGTCTGTCAGTTTGTCTCTGTGTCTGTCAGTTTGTCTCTGTGTCTGTCAGTTTGTCTCTGTGTCTGTCAGTTTGTCTCTGTCTGTCAGTTTGTCTCTGTATCTGTCAGTTTGTCTCTGTGTCTGTCAGTTTGTCTCTGTATCTGTCAGCTTGTCTCTGTGTCTGTCAGTTTGTCTCTGTGTCTGTCAGTTTGTCTCTGTGTCTGTCAGTTTGTCTCTGTGTCTGTCAGTTTGTCTCTGTGTCTGTCAGTTTGTCTCTGTGTCTGTCAGTTTGTCTCTGTGTCTGTCAGTTTGTCTCTGTGTCTGTCAGTTTGTCGCTCTAAATTCTCTTATAAATATTTTCATATCAATGTCTTTTCTCTTAATTTTTCCAAAAAAAAATTTTTTGGGGAAAAAGAGAATCCAAAAAACGCAGAAAAAATGGAATCCCCCCAATTAAACTTTTTTATATATATTTAATGCCGAGTAAATATGACCATAGAGGCTTAAAAAAATAAATATCCCTCCCCCTTTCCAAAAAAAAAAGGTCAAAAATGGCTCAGACTTTAAGTTTTAAAATTTAAAGGAACTTATTTTCTTAATCTTGCAGGAAGCACTTTCTTCCCCCCCTTCCCTTTATCACTCTCCCTCCCCTTTCTCTTTCTCCCTCCCCTTCCCCCGTCTCTCTCCCTTCTCCTCCACACCTTACCTCTGCTTCACCCCCTCCTTCCCTTCCCCTCCCCTCCAAAACAATATTTATTTAAGGCCTACCAGTCACAGTAGAGGCGCTGTGTGTGTCCACCCTCACAAGAGTGACGCAGCAAGGAGCGTGAAGATTCCTTCCCCCATGCTGCTACAACTACTACTACTACTGCTACTACTACTACTACTACTACTACTACTACTACTGCGTGACACTGTCTCCGGCAGTCGTGGAGCAGCGCTTCCAGTGGCTCGACCAATCATCGAGGAGTCTCCAGTTTGTTACGCCTCGCCCCCTCCATCACCCCTACTACCTCCTGAGACAATAGAAAAGACTTGCAAAGACAGAATAATAATTGCTTTGTAATATTTATTTTCTTTAGCAAAAAAAAAAAAATGTTTATTTTCCAACATGCACGCGTGTGCACATACACAAACACACACACAAACAGGAGAGTAGGTCATGATTGACCTGATTAATTTTCAGAGAATAGGGGGATACTCGAGGGCGAAGAAATCAGCCAGTCAATTCGATTTTCAGGACAGAAACGGTGCAGAACAGGAGCCTGCAGAGGATGTACCTAGATCTTGGCAGAAAGAGAACAGAACGACAGAAACAGAGAGAGGATACAAAGACAAAAGAGGCAAGAAAGAGACACAAGGCTCCAGTCAGGAGGGAACAACCAGAATCAGGAGAAACATCAAACACAAACACTCACAGAACCTCGCAATCAAACATACTATTGTAAAACAAACCACATTCACAGATCCCATCCCACCCTGCACAGTAGACTCCCATAACACCCTGCCAGGTCTGTTACTCCTACAGAGTTGGCAAAAAAGCTGAAGGTATGGTACACCAATGCAGATGGAAAAACAAATAACAGTAACATTAATAATAATAATAGTAATAATAATAATAATAATAATAATAATAATAATAATAATAATAATAATAATAATAATTATAATAATAATAATACATTTATTCCTACAAGTACATGTACAAGGTATACAGACCTAGCTGAAATCAATGACATACTACTATATAGAAAGCCCCTTGTTATGCAGAGCATTCTGGGCAAATTGGGTCAGTTTTTTCCCAGGATGCGACCCACACTAGTTGACAAACTCCCAGGTACCCTTTTTGCTGATGGGGAACATTGACAACAGGTAAAAAGAAACACGCTAGGAATCGAACCCAGACCCTTGTCATGTGTGGTGAAAGCAGGCTACGGGGCACCGTTTGAGGAATGGCATGAAAGAATCACAGAGGCATCACGAGACATTATAGCACTCACAGAAACCAAGCTCACAGGAATGATAACAGATGCTATCTTTCCAACTGGATAACAGATCCTGAGGAAAGATAGAGAGAATCGAGAAGGGTGGAGGAGTTGCACTGGTCATCAAAAGCCAGTAAAGGTTTGAGAAGTTGGAAGGAGGGGACAGAGGGGAAGCAAGAGACTACATAGTGGGAACACTTCAGACTGAGGGTCCCAAGGAGGTGACTGCAGTGATGTAGAACTCACCACAGAATAGGAGGAGGCAAAGACATGAATATGATGAGAGCACCAGAGCAATGGTTGTTACAATAGCTAATGTGGCCAGAAGGACCCACGTGAGCAGGGCAAAGTTCCTAGTTGTTGGTGACTTCAGTCACAAAGAAAGAGACTGGGAAAAGCCAAACTACAAAAAAAACGGGACTACACAAGCATGAGGAATTTCCCGCATGAGGTTCAGTGGGAAAGAGAAATGGTGGGAAAGTCATTAAGTGAAATGATGGGATACGTGACAACAAAATGCAAGCAGGCAGAGGAGAGGTTCGTTCCGAAGGACAACAGACATAATAGGAAGATCAGAACAAACCCTTGGTTCACCCAGGGGTGCAGAGAAGCTAAAACCAAGTGTGCTAGAGAATGGAAGAAGTATAGAATACAAAGGACACAGGAAAATAAAATGATTAGTTGAAGAACCAGAAACAAATATACACAGATAAGGAGAGAGGCCCAGCGGCAATACGAAAATTAACGCATCGAGAGCTAAGTCTGATCTGAAGCTGTTGTAGAGCTACATAAGGAGGAAAACAATAGTCAAGGACCAGGTAATCAGGCAGAGAAAGGAAGGAAAGGAGTTAACACGAAATGACAAAATAAGCGAGGAGCTCAACATGAAATTTAAGGCAGTATTTTCAGTGGAAAAGGGATTCCAGGAAGTCGGAATGGTGGGGTACACCAACTAGTACTGAACACAATACACATAACCGAGGAGAAGGTGATGAGGCCGCTAAGTGAACTAGATACTTCAAACGCAGTGGGACCGGACATCTCTCCACGGGTCCTGAGAGAGGGATCAGAGGCGCTCTGTGTGCCACTAACAACAATCTTCAACACATCTATCGAAACAGGACGACTGTTTGAGGTGTGGAAGACAACAAATATAGTCCCAGTTTTTAAGAAAGGAGACAGACACGTAGCATTAAATTACTAAGGGATCTGGACAGGCTGCAAGCTTGGTCCAGCAGCTGGCACCTGAAGTTTAATCCCGCCTAGTGCAAAGTAATGAAGATTGGAAGAGGTCAAAGAAGACCACAGACAGAGTACAGGCTTGGGGGCCAAAGACTGCAAACCTCACTCAAGGAAAAGGATCTTGGAGTGAGTATAATAACGAGCATATTTCCGGAGTAGCACATCAACCAAATAACCGCAGAAGCATATTGGCTCCGGGCAAACTTAAGAATAGCGTTACGATACCTCAGTAAGGAATCGTTCAAGACTCTGTACACCGCGTACGTCAGACCCATATTGGAGTATGCAACATCAGTTTGCAGCCCACACCTGACCAAGCACGTCAAGAAATTGGAAAAAGTGCAAAGGTTTGCAACAGGACTAGTCCCGGAGCTGAGCGGCGTGTCCTATGAGGAGAGGTTAAGGGAAATCGACCTGACAACACTGGAGGACAGGAGGGATAGGGGGGACATGATAACGACATAGGATAGGGACAGGATATTCCAGAGATGGAACAAGGGGTCAAAATTGGAAGTTGAAGATGAGACACAGGGATGTTAGGAAGTATTTCTTCAATCACAGGTTGTCAGGAATGGAACAATCTGTAGAGTTATGTAGTGGAGGCAGAATCCATTCATAGATTTCAGAAGAGGTATGATAAAGCTCATGGAAAAAGGAGAGAGTGGACCTAGTAGTAGAGAGGCGGGGCCAGGAGCTGTGACTCGTCCCCTGGAACCATAATTGATTACAATTAGGCGAGTAAACACACACACACACACACACACACACACACACACACACACACACACACACACACACTGGGGGGGTGGAGGAGTGGCACTGCTGATCAAAAACCGATGGAATTTTGATGAGTTGGAGAGAAGAGACACCGGAGAAGCAAGTGATTACATAATGGGAACGCTTTACTCTGGATGTCCCAAGGTGGAAATTGCAGTCATGTATAACCCACCACAGAACAGCAGGAGGCCAAGGCAAGAGTATGACGAGAGCAATAGAGCGAAGGTTGACACACTGGCTGCAGTGGCCAGAAGAGCTCATGCATGCAGGGCAAAGCTCCTGATCATGGGTGACTTTAACCACAAGGAAATCGATTGGGAGAACTTGGAGCCACATGGGGGCCAAGATACATGGAGGGCTAAGATGATGGAGGTGGTACTGGAAAACTTCATGTACCAACACGTAAGGGACACTACAAGAGGGAGAGGAGAGGATGAACCAGCAAGACTGGACTTAGCATTCACCTTGAGAAGTGCAGATATTGAGGACATCACATATGAAAGACCCCTTGGGGCCAGCAATCATGTGGTTTTAAGCTTCGAATAGGGACAGAGAACTGGCAGGGAAGCCAGTTAATGAGATGATGGAATATGTAGCAACAATGTGCAAGGAGGCTGGGGAGAGGTTTGTACCCAAGGGTAACAGGAATAATGAAAAAGCCAGGACGAGCCCATGGTTCACCCAAAGATGCAGGGAGAGCAGTCGTAGAGCCAGAAATGAATATGCACAGATAAGAAGGGAGGCCCAACGACAATATGAATACGACATAGCAGCGAAAGCCAAATCTGACCCGAAACTGTTATACAGCCACATCAGGAGGAAAACAACAGTCAAGGACCAGGTAATCAGTCTAAGGAAGGAAGGAGGAGAGACAACAAGAAATGACCGTGAAGTATGAGAGGAACTCAACATGAGATTCAAAGAAGTGTTCACAGAGGAGACAGAAGGGGCTCCAGAAAGACGGAGAGGTGGGGCACAGTACACACAACCGAGGAAGAAGTGAAGAGGCTTCTGAGTGAGCTAGATACCTCAAAGGCAATGGGGCCAGATAACATCTCTCCATGGGTTCTGAGAGAGGGAGCAGAGGCGTAATGTGTACCCCTAACAACAATATTCAATACATCTATCGAAACAGGGAGATTGCCTGAGGCATGGAAGACAGCAAATGTAATCCCAATCTCTAAAAAAGGAGACAGACATGAAGCACTAAACTACAGACCAGTGTCACTGACATGTATAGTATGCAAAGTCATGGAGAAGTTTATCAGGAGAAGAATGGTGGAACACCTAGAAAGGAATGATCTCATCAACAGCAGTTAACATGGTTTCAGGGACGGGAAATCCTGTGTCACAAACCTACTGGAGTTCTATGACATGATGACAGCAGTATGACAAGAGAGAGAGAGGTGGGTGGATTGCATTTTCTTGGACTGCAAGAAGGTGTTTGACACAGTTCCACACAAGAGATTAGTGTAAAAACTGGAGGACCAAGCAGGGATAACAGGGAAGGCACTACAATGGATGGGGGAATACTTGTCAGGAAGACAGCAGCGAGTCATGGTACGTGGCGAGGTGTCAGAGTGGGCACCTGTGACCAGCGGGGTTCCACAGGGGTCAGTCCTAGGACCAGTGCTGTTTCTGGTATTTGTGAAAGACATGACTTAAGGAACTGACTCCGAAGTGTCCCTGTTTGCAGATGAAGTGAAATTGATGAGAAGAATTCATTCGATCGAAGACCAGGCAGAACTACAAAGGGATCTGGACAGGCTGCAGACCTGGTCCAGCAATTGGTTCCTGGAGTTCAACCCCACCAAGTGCAAAGCCATGAGGATTGGGGAAGGGCAAAGAAGACCACAGACGGAGTACAGTCTAGGGGGCCAGAGACTACAAACCTTGCTCAGGGAAAAAGATCTTGGGGTGAGTATAACACCAGGCACATCTCCTGAATCGCACATCAACCAAATAACTGCTGCAGCATATGGGCGTCTAGCAAATCTCAAAACAGCATTCCGACATCTCAATAAGTAATCGTTCAGGACACTGTACACTGTGTACGTTAGGCCCATATAGGAGTATGCTGCACCAGTTTGGAACCCACACCTAGCCAAGCACGTAAAGAAACTAGAGAAAGTGCAAAGGTTTGCAACAAGACTAGACCCAGAGCTAAGAGGTATGTCCTACGAGGAGAGGTTAAGGGAAATCAACCTGACGACACTGGAGGACAGGAGAGATAGGGAGGACATGATAACGAAATACAAAATACTGGGAGGAATTGACAAGGAGGACAAAGACAGGATGTTCCAGAGATTGGACACAACAACAAAGGGACACAGTTGGAAGTTGAAGACACAGATGAATCACAGGGATGTTAGGAAGTATTTCTTCAGCCACATAGTAGTCAGGAAGTGGAATAGTTTGGAAAGCGATGTAGTGGAGGCAGGATCCATACATAGCTTTAAGTAGAGGTACGATAAAGCTCACGGTTCAGGGAGAGTGACCTAGTAGCGACCAGTGAAGAGGCGGGGCCAGGAGCTTGGACTCGACCCCTGCAACCTCAACTAGGTGAGTACACACACATGCTCTTCAACAGGTCGCTGGAGAAGAAGCATTTGCAAGAAATTTATTGAAGACAGCGAGTGTGATTTCCATATGTATTGGAGAAGAGAAATAGAGAGAGAGAGAGAGAGAGAGAGAGAGAGAGAGAGAGAGAGAGAGAGAGAGAGAGAGAGAGAGAGGAAGCTGTGATGTATAGGCCAGTGTTACAAACTGTGGGAACAAAGCCGACGGGGAAAATTGTAAAGTGATTCTGGATCACCTGGAGAAGATTGTGTAACACTGGATCATCTGCAGATTTCTTAGAGAACATTAGCATCAATTTACGGGCAGGAAATCATGTACAGATCTGCAGTTCTTCAACTCGTTTAGAGATTGAACAAGCACGACAGACAGCTAGAATACAAGAACGACAGACAGCTAGAATACAAGAACGACTGACAGCTGGAATACTAGAACGACAGACAGCTGGAATACTAGAACGACAGAGTCAGCTAGAATACAAGAACGAAAGACAGCTAGAATACAAGAACGACAGAGTCAGCTAGAATACAAGAACGACAGAGTCAGCTAGAATACAAGAACGACAGAGTCAGCTAGAATACAAGAACGACAGAGTCAGCTAGAATACAAGAACGACAGACAGCTAGAATACAAGAACGACAGACAGCTAGAATACAAGAACGACAGAGTCAGCTAGAATACAAGAACGACAGAGTCAGCTAGAATACAAGAACGACAGACAGCTAGAATACAAGAACGAGAGACAGCTAGAATACAAGAACGACAGACAGCTAGAATACAAGAACGACTGACAGCTAGAATACAAGAACGACTGACAGCTGGAATACTAGAACGACAGACAGCTAGAATACAAGAACGACAGAGTCAGCTAGAATACAAGAACGGCAGACAGCTAAAATACAAGAACGACAGAGTCAGCTAGAATACAAGAACGACAGACAACTAGAATACAAGAACGAGAGACAGCTAGAATACAAGAACGACAGACAGCTAGAATACAAGAACGACTGACAGCTAGAATACAAGAACGACTGACAGCTGGAATACTAGAACGACAGACAGCTAGAATACAAGAACGACTGACAGCTAGAATACAAGAACGA
This sequence comes from Cherax quadricarinatus, assembly GCF_038502225.1. Taxonomy (NCBI): domain Eukaryota; kingdom Metazoa; phylum Arthropoda; class Malacostraca; order Decapoda; family Parastacidae; genus Cherax; species Cherax quadricarinatus. Next base: position 5,175,015 of record NC_091334.1, on the reverse strand, counting down.
CAGACAGCTAGAATACAAGAACGACTGACAGCTAGAATACAAGAACGACAGACAGCTAGAATGCAAGAGCGACTGACGGCTAAAGTACAAGAACGACAGACAGCTAGAATACAAGAACGACAGAGCCAGCTAGAATGCAAGAACGACAGAGTCAGCTAGAATACAAGAACGACAGAGTCAGCTAGAATACAAGAACGACAGTCAGCTAAAATACAAGAACGACAGGGCCAGCTAGAATACAAGAAAGACAGAGCCAGCTAGAATACAAAAACGACAGTCAGCTAAAATACAAGAACGACAGGGCCAGTTATAATACAAGAACGACAGAGCCAGCTAGAATACAAGAACGACAGTCAGCTAAAATACAAGAATGACAGAGTCAGGTAGAATACAAGAACGACAGAGCCAGCTGGAATACAAGAACGACAGAGTCAGCTAAAATACAAGAACGACAAAGTCAGCTAGAATAGAAGAATGACAGACTCAGCTAGAATATAAGAACGACAGAGTCAGCTAAAATACAAGAACGACAGTCAGCTAAAATACAAGAACGACAGGGCCAGTTAGAATACAAAAACGACAGAGCCAGCTAGAATGCAAGAACGACAGAGTCATCTAGAATACAAGAATGACAGAGTCAGGTAGAATACAAGAACGACAGAGTCAGTTAGAACACAAAAACGACAGAGCCAGCTAAAATGCAAGAACGTCAGAGTCAGCTAGAATACAAGAGCAACAGAGTCAGCTAGAATACAAAAACGACAGAGCCAGCTAGATTACAAAAATGAGAGTCAGCTAGAATACAGCAATGTGAAAGCCAGGTAGAATCCATCTTTCCGGACTGTAAAGATAGGCTTGTCACAGCAGCAGCAGCAACAGGCAGGAGGTTAGTGGTTCCAGGAGTGTTCAATGAGTTACAAAGGCAGATTATATTCAGAGCTTCAGGAACAAGTATGGCAGAGACTGTCACCATAAACAAGATGTCTGTCGAGTCAGTCCAAGAGGCTTTCCCAGGAGCTATGCCTCGACCCCACCTATACACAGCTCGGTGAATACACTTAGGTTTTAAACCACTTGTCGCATCTGTCAGACACTGCATCATCATGGGATCTTGATACAAAGAATTCTTCAACACCTGTCCAACCTTTGGACGAAGACCTACTTACACTAGTGGATGGTATCACTATGATCCCGCCGCCTCCTGCTTCCACTCACCTGACAACAGTATATAAGTCACGTCTACGGCCCTATGCTGTACTTTCTATAAGAGTGATGGACTGAACACATCGACTCCAGGCTGAGGGACTGAGTACCTCAAACTCCTCTCCTTACACCTTTCTGCTTTGTAATGAACTGATGAAGCCACTGTGTGGCGAAACGTTTCTTCAATAAAGATTCCCATATGTTACCTAAGTGTCTGAATCTTTAACTTGTCGGTTTTAAACCATTTATCACACAGAACATAAGGAAGATAGGAACCATTTCACTGACAGGTGAAAAACAAGGAGATGATGCAGGTTAGAGAAATGTTAGGAAGTGGTTTTTCAGCTCCTAGGACGACCAAGAACGACTTCGAAGAGGTAGTTGTGGATACAAGTGCCATGCGCAGTGTTAAGAGTAGGTACAACAGGTAAGTTGCTTTTGAAACTTATTTTAAGTTAAATGGAGGAACCAGATGAGGATTGACCCCCTGCGACCATGAATAGGCGAGCACAACTAGGTGAGTACACACACACACACACACACACACACACACACACACACACACACACACACACAGGAGACAGACATGAAGCATTAAACTACAGACCAGTGTCACTGACATGTATAGTATGCAAAATCATGGAGAAGATTATCAGAAGAGTGGTGGAACACCTAGAAAGGAATGATCTCATCAACAGCAGCCAACATGGTTTCAGGGACGGGAAATCCTGTGTCACAAACCTACTGGAGTTCTATGACATGGTGACAGCAGTAAGACAAGAGAGAGAGGGGTGGGTGGATTGCATTTTCTTGGACTGCAAGAAGGCGTTTGACACAGTTCCACACAAGAGATTGGTGCAAAAACTGGAGGACCAAGCAGGGATAACAGGGAAGGCACTACAATGGATCAGGGAATACTTGTCAGGAAGACAGCAGCGAGTCATGGTACGTGGCGAGGTGTCAGAGTGGGCACCTGTGACCAGCGGGGTCCCGCAGGGGTCAGTCCTAGGACCAGTGCTGTTTCTGGTATTTGTGAACGACATGACGGAAGGAATAGACTCTGCGGTGTCCCTGTTTGCAGATGACGTGAAGTTGATGAGAAGAATTCACTCGATCGAAGACCAGGCAGAACTACAAAGGGATCTAGACAGGCTGCAGACCTGGTCCAGCAATTGGCTCCTGGAGTTCAATCCCACCAAGTGCAAAGTCATGAAGATTGGGGAAGGGCAAAGAAGGCCGCAGACGGAGTACAGTCTAGGGGGTCAGAGACTACAAACCTCACTCAAGGAAAAAGATCTTGGGGTGAGTATAACACCAGGCACATCTCCTGAAGCGCACATCAACCAAATAACTGCTGCAGCATATGGGCGCCTAGCAAACCTCAGAACAGCATTCCGACATCTTAATAAGGAATCATTCAGGACCCTGTACACCGTGTATGTTAGGCCCATATTGGAGTATGCGGCACCAGTTTGGAACCCACACCTAGCCAAGCACGTGAAGAAACTAGAGAAAGTGCAAAGGTTTGCAACAAGACTAGTCCCAGAGCTAAGAGGTATGTCCTACGAGGAGAGGTTAAGGGAAATCAACCTGACGACACTGGAGGACAGGAGAGATAGGGGGGACATGATAACGACATACAAAATACTGAGAGGAATTGACAAGGTGGACAAAGACAGGATGTTCCAGAGATTGGACACAGTAACAAGGGGACACAGTTGGAAGCTGAAGACACAGATGAATCACAGGGATGTTAGGAAGTATTTCTTCAGCCACAGAGTAGTCAGTAAGTGGAATAGTTTGGGAAGCGATGTAGTGGAGGCAGGATCCATACATAGCTTTAAGCAGAGGTATGATAAAGCTCACGGCTCAGGGAGAGTGACCTAGTAGCGATCAGTGAAGAGGCGGGGCCAGGAGCTCGGACTCGACCCCCGCAACCTCAACTAGGTGAGTACAACTAGGTGAGTACAGGCAAAGGCAAAGACGGAGATAAACCGGAGAACCCAGACTCAGGAGGAAAAGCAAATACAAACTTCCCTCAGAACCCATGAAAAGCAGGGCCTCAACCACGACAACCCCAATGCAACCAAACAATCTAACCCAAAACTCACACACCCTTCATCACAAACTCCAACTTCACAGCTATCCCCCGTAGTTCCCCGCCAGGTCCCTTGCTTCACTAACCCCAACGTTCTTCTCAGATCACCATTCTAGAAAAGAAGTTGAAGGTTTGATATGAATGCGGATGGAATAACGAATAAATTTGAGGAGTGGCACGAAAGAATCAAAGAGACGTCCCCAGACATTATAGCACTCACAGAATCGAAACTCACTGAGATAACAGACGCAATCTTCCCACCCAGATATCAGATCCTGAGGAAAGATAGAGGGAGAAGGAGTTACACTGCTCATAATAAACGGATGAGGATTTGAGGAAATGGATGGAATAGACGAAATGGGCGAGAGGGACTACATAGTAGGTAAAATTCAGTGTGGGGGACATAAACTAGTCATTCTAGTGATGTAAAACCCGCTACAGAATTGCAGGAGGCCCAGAGAAGAATATGAAGAGAGGAAGAAAGAACTGGTGGACACACTGGCTGATGTGGCTAGAATAACTCACATAGGTAGACCAAAGTTATTAGTTATGGATGATTTCAATCGCAAGGAGATTGATTGGGAAAACCTGGAGCCACATGGGGGTCCTAAAGCATGAAGAGCCAAGATGATGGATGTGGTACTGGAAAACCTCATACATCAACATGTTAAGGACACTGCCAGAGAGAGAGGTGAGGATGAACCAGCAAGACTGGACCTGGTATTCACCTTCAATAACTCGGACAACGAGGACATCACACACGAAACGCTCTCCGGAGCTAGTTATCAGGTTATTCTGAGCTTTGAGTACATAACAGAGTTACAAGTGGAGAGGGTAACAGTAGTAGGATGGGAAAGGCCAAACTACAAAAGGGGGGACTGTACAGGCATGAGATACTCTCTGAAAGAGGTTCAGTGGGAAAGAGACTTGGTAGGAAAATCAGTAAACGAAATGGACTAAGTGACAACAAAATGCCAGGAGGCAGAAGAAAGGTTTGTTACCAAGAGCAACAGAAATAATGGGAAGACCAGAACGAGCCCTTGGTTTATGCAAAGGTGCAAGGCAAAAACTAAGTGCTCATGAGAATGGAAAACGTACAGAAGACAAAGGACCCAGGAAAATAAAGAGGTTATCCATAGAGCCAGAAACAAGTATGTGCAGATAAGGAAGGAGGCCTACCGACAGAACAAAAACACCATTGCATCGAAAGTCAAGTCTGACATGAAGCTTTTGTATAGCCACATTAGAAGGAAGACAAAAGTCAAGGACCAGGTAATCAGGCTGAGGAAGGAAGGTGGAGAACTCAAAAGAAACGACAAAGAAGTATGCGAGGAGCTCAACATGAGATTTAAGGAAGTATTTACAGTGGAGGGTTCCTAAGGGGTCAGTCCAAGGATCAGTGCTGTTTTTAGTAAATATGGCTGACATGATGGAAGGGAAAGACTCAGAAACGTCCCTGTTTGCAGATGTGAAGTTAATGAGGAGAATTAAATTGGGCGAGGATCAGGCAGGAGTTTAAAGAGACCTGGACAGCAACTGGCTTCTTGAATTTATTCCTGCCAAGTGCAAAGTCATGAAGATCTGGGAAGGGCAAAGCAGACCGAAGACAGAGAACTGGCTAGGTGGCCAAAGACTGCAAACCTAAAACAAGGAAAAGGATCTTGGAGTGAGTATAATACCGAGCACATCTCCTGAGACGCACATCAACCAGAAAACTGCTGCAGCATATGGGGGCCTGGCAAACCTGAGAATAGGGTTCCGATACCTTAGTAAGGAATCGTTCAAGACTCTGTACACCGTGTACTTCAGGCCCATACTGGAGTATGCAGCACCAATTTGGAACCCACACCTGGTCAAGCACGTCAAGAAATTAGAGAGGGTGCAAAGGTTTGCAACAAGACTAGTTCCAGAGCTACGGGGATTGTCCTACGAAGAAAGGTTAAGGGAAATCGGATTGACGACACTGGAGGAAAGGAGGGTTAGGGGAGACATGATAACGACATACAAAATATTGCGAGGAATTGACAGTGTGGACAGAGACAGGATGTTCCAGAGATGGGACACAAAAACAAGAGGTCACAATTGAAAGTTGAAGACTCAGATAAGTCAGAGAGATGTAAGGAAGTATTTCTTCAGCCATAGAGTTGTCAGGGAGTGGAATAGTCTGGCAAGTGAGGTAGTGGAGGCAGGAACCATACATAGTTTTAAGACGAGGTTTGATAAAACTCATGGAGAAGGGACAGAGAGGACCTAGTAGCACTCAGTGAAGAGGAGGGGCCAGGAGGTGAGTCTCGACCCCTGCAACCACAATTAGTTGAGTACAATTAGGTGAGTACACACACACACATACACACACACATACACACACACACACACACACACACACACACACACACACACACACACACACACACACACTATTGAAAATATTGGAGGGAAGAATTTGAATATTTCGTCTTGAACGCGACATGGTCTGAAGACGGTCTCACTACGCCCACCGAAATATTAAATTCCTTTCTCGACAATTTTTCCAATATTGCGGCATGTTATTACTAGGTTGTGCTTCCCCGCAACACACACACACACACACACACACACACACACACACACACACTCATTCTCACACACACACACACACACACACACACACACACGCACACACACACACACACACACACACACACAACCACAATTTTCAACGCATCCATTGAAGCTGGGCAACTACCTGAGATATGGAAGACGGCAATGTAGTCCCCATTTTTAAGAAAGGAGACAGAAACGAGGCAATATACTACAGACGAGTATTTCTGACGTGTATAGTATGCAAAATTATGGAGAAGATTATCAGGAGGAGAGTGGTGGAGCTCCTGGAACAGAACAAGCTTATAAACGACAACCAGCACGGATTCATGGAAGGCAAATCCTGTATCACAAGCCTACTGGAGTTTTATGACAAGGTAACAGAAGTAAGACAAGAGAGAGAGGGGTGGGTTGATTGCATTTTCCTGGACTGCAAGAAGGCCTTCGACACAGTTCCTCACAAGAGATAAATGCAGAAGCTAGAGAATCAGGCGCATATAACAGGAAAGGCACTGCAATGGATCAGAGAATACCTGACAGGGAGGAAACAACGAGCAATGGTACGTTATGAGGTATCACAGTGGGCGCCTGAGACGAGTAGGGTCCCACAGGGGTCAGTCCTAGAACCAGTCATATTTTTGGTGTCAATGTTCGTAGACGATGTGAAGTTAAGGAGGAGAATTAAATCAGATGACGACCAGGCAGGACTACGAAGAGACCCGAACTGGCTGGACACGTGGTCGAACAACTGGCTCCTCGAATTTAACCCTGCCAAATGCAAAGTCATGAAGATCGGGAAGGGCAAAGAAGACAGCAGACAGAGTATAGGCTAGGTGGCCAAAGTCTTCAAACCTCACTCAAGGAGAAAGATCTTGGTGTGACCATAACACCGAGCACGTCTCCGGAAGCACACATCAACCAGAAAACTGCTGCAGCATATGGGCGCCTAGCAAGCCTGAGAATAGCATTCCGATACCTTAGTAAGTAATCGTTCAAGACACTGTACACCGTGTACGTCAGGCCCATACTGGAATATGCAGCACCAATGTCGAACCCACACCTGGTCATGCACGTCAAGAAATCAGAGAAAGGTTTACATGACTAGTTCCAGAGCTAAGGGTAATGTCCTGCTTAGAAAGGTTAAGGAAAATCGGCCTGACGACACAGGAGGACAGGAGGGTCAGGGAAAATATGATGACGACATACAAAATATTGCGTGGAATAGACAAGGTAGACAAAGACAGGATGTTCCAGAGATGGGACGCAGAAACAAGGGGTCACAATTGGAAGTTGAAGACTCAGATGAGTCAAACGGATGTTAGGAAGTATTTCTTCAGTCATAGAGTTGTTAGGAAGTGGAATAGCCTAGAAATTGATGTAGTGGAGGCGGTATGATAAAGCTACACACACACACACACACACACACACACACACACACACACACACACACACACGGTGTATGTCACACCTGGCCAAGTATGTAAGGGAATTAGAAAAAGTGCAAATAAAGTGCTTTATTATACTGCTTAATAAAGTGCTTTATTACAGTGTTTGATAAAGTGTTTAATAAAAAGCTTAATAAAGTGCTTTATAAAGCTTCACTGTAATAATAATAATAATAAGTTAAAAGTCATAATAATAACAATAATAATAAAATAATTACAAACATAAAATAATAATAATAATAATAATAATAATAATAATAATAAAAATAATAATAATAATAATAATAATAATAATAATAATAATAATAATAATAATAATAATAACAATAACAACATTAGTATTATATCTTCAAGACACAAAGTTGGTAGTGATGGAGAACATTCAGATGTTCATCACAGAACACCCACACTTACCCTGAGCATTCCGGGTAATAAAGCTCCCCAGTGTGAGAAATAAAGCTCCCCAGTGTGAGAAATAAAGCTCCCCAGTGTCAGAAATAAAGCTCCTTAGTGTGAGAAATAAAGCTCCTTAGTGTGAGAAATAAAGCTCCTTAGTGTGAGAAATAAAGCTCCTTAGTGTGAGAAATAAAGCTCCCAGTGTGAGAAATAAAGCTCCCCAGTGTGAGAAATAAAGCTCCCCAGTGTCAGAAATAAAGCTCCTTAGTGTGAGAAATACAGCTCCTTAGTGTGAGAAATAAAGCTCCCCAGTGTGAGAAATAAAGCTCCCCAATGTCAGAAATAAAGCTCCTTAGTGTGAGAAATAAAGCTCCTTAGTGTGAGAAATAAAGCTCCCAGTGTGAGAAATAAAGCTCCCCAGAGTGAAAAATAAAGCCCCCCAGTGTGAGAAATAAAGCCCCCCAGTGTGAGGAATAAAGCTCCCCAGTGTGAGAAATAAAGCTCCTCAGTGTGAGAAATAAAGCTCCTCAGTGTGAGAAATAAAGCCCCCAGTGTGAGAAATAAAGCTCCCCAGTGTGAGAAATAAAGCTCCCCAGTGTGAGAAATAAAGCTCCCCAGTGTGAGAAATAAAGCCCTCAGAGTGAGAAATAAAGCTCCCCAGTGTGAGAAACAAAGCTCCCCAGTGTGAGAAATAAAGCCCCCCAGTGTGAGAAATAAAGCTCCCCAGAGAGAGAAATAAAGCTCCCCAGTGTGAGAAATAAAGCTCCCAATGTGAGAAATAAAGCTCCTTAGTGTGAGAAATAAAGCTACCCAGAGTGTGAAATAAAGCTCCCCAGTGTGAGAAATAAATCTCCCCAGTGTGAGAAATAAAGCTCCCCAGTGTGAGAAATAAAGCTCCCCAGTGTGAGAAATAAAGCCCCCAATGTGAGAAATAAAGCCCCTTAGTGTGAGAAATAAAGCTCCTTAGTGTGAGAAATAAAGCTCCCAGTGTGGGAAATAAAGCTCCTCAGTGTGAGAAATAAAGCTCCCAGTGTGAGAAATAAAGCTCCTTAGTGTGAGAAATAAAGCCCCAATGTGAGAAATAAAGCTCCTTAGTGTGAGAAATAAAGCTCCCCAGTGTGAGAAATAAAGCTCCAAGTGTGAGAAATAAAGCTCCTTAGTATGAGAAATAAAGCCCCCAGTGTGAGAAATAAAGTTCCCAGTGTGAGAAATAAAGCTCCTTAGTGTGAGAAATAAAGCCCCCAGTGTGAGAAATAAAGCTCCCAGTGTGAGAAATAAAGCTCCTTAGTGTGAGAAATAAAGCCCCCAGTGTGAGAAATAAAGCTCCTTAGTGTGAGAAATAAAGCTCCTTAGTGTGAGAAATAAAGCTCCAAGTGTGAGAAATAAAGCTCCTTAGTGTGAGAAATAAAGCTCCTTAGTGTGAGAAATAAAGCTCCCAGTGTGAGAAATAAAGCTCCTTAGTGTGAGAAATAAAGCTCCCCCCCCTTCTGTCACTTATTCATTAAAAAAGTCGCCATTAAAAATTATTGAAATTGATCCAGGGAGAGGGAGGCGCCCCCCTACCGCTCCTCGGGTCAGACCAGAGTCCCTTCACTCACCCTCACCCCGGGAGGCACCCCTCTACCGCTCCTCGGGTCAGACCAGAGTCCCTTCACTCACCCTCACCCCGGGAGGCACCCCCCTACCGCTCCTCGGATCAGACCAGAGTCCCTTCACTCACCCTCACCCCGGGAGGCACCCCTCTACCGCTCCTCGGATCAGACCAGAGTCCCTTCACTCACCCTCACCCCGGGAGGCACCCCTCTACCGCTCCTCGGATCAGACCAGAGTCCCTTCACTCACCCTCACCCCGGGAGGCACCCCTCTACCGCTCCTCGGATCAGACCAGAGTCCCTTCACTCACCCTCACCCCGGGAGGCACCCCTCTACCGCTCCGCGCATGAGACCAGAGTCCCTTCACTCACCCTCACCCCGGGAGGCACCCCTCTACCGCTCCTAGGATCAGACCAGAGTCCCTTCACTCACCCTCACCACGGGAGGCACCCCTTTACCGCTCCTCGGATCAGGCCCGAGTCCCTTCACTCACCCTCACCCCAGGAAGCACCCCTCTACCGCTCATCGGATCAGACCAGAGTCCCTTCACTCACCCTCACCCCGGGAGGCACCCCTCTACCGCTCCTCGGGTCAGACCAGAGTCCCTTCACTCACCCTCACACCGGGAGGCACACCTCTACCGCTCCTTGGATCAGACGAGAGTCCCTTCACTCACCCTTACCCCGGGAGGCACCCCTCTACCGCTCCTCGGATCAGACCAGAGTCCCTTCACTCACCCTCACCCCGGGAGGCACCCCTCTACCGCTCCTCGGATCAGACCAGAGTCCCTTCACTCACCCTCACCCCGGGAGGCACCCCTCTACCGCTCCTCGGGTCAGACCAGAGTCCCTTCACTCACCCTCACGCCGGGAGGCACCCCTCTACCGCTCCTCGGGTCAGACCAGAGTCCCTTCACTCACCCTCACCCCGGGAGGCACCCCTCTACCGCTCCTCGGGTCAGACCAGAGTCCCTTCACTCACCCTCACGCCGGGAGGCACCCCTCTACCGCTCCTCGGGTCAGACCAGAGTCCCTTCACTCACCCTCACCCCGGGAGGCACCCCTCTACCGCTCCTCGGGTCAGACCAGAGTCCCTTCACTCACCCTCACCCCGGGAGGCACCCCCCTACCGCTCCTCGGATCAGACCAGAGTCCCTTCACTCACCCTCACCCCGGGAGGCGCCCCTCTACCGCTCCTCGGGTCAGACCAGAGTCCCTTCACTCACCCTCACCCCGGGAGGCACCCCTCTACCGCTCCTCGGGTCAGACCAGAGTCCCTTCACTCACCCTCACCCCGGGAGGCACCCCCCTACCGCTCCTCGGATCAGACCAGAGTCCCTTCACTCACCCTCACCCCGGGAGGCGCCCCTCTACCGCTCCTCGGGTCAGACCAGAGTCCCTTCACTCACCCTCACCCCGGGAGGCGCCCCTCTACCGCTCCTCGGGTCAGACCAGAGTCCCTTCACTCACCCTCACCCCGGGAGGCACCCCTCTACCGCTCCTCGGATCAGACCAGAGTCTCTTCACTCACCCTCACCCCGGGAGGCACCCCTCTACCGCTCCTCGGGTCAGACCAGAGTCCCTTCACTCACCCTCACCCCGGGAGGCACCCCTCTACCGCTCCTCGGGTCAGACCAGAGTCCCTTCACTCACCCTCACCCCGGGAGGCACCCCTCTACCGCTCATCGGGTCAGACCAGAGTCCCTTCACTCACCCTCACCCCGGGAGGCACCCCTCTACCGCTCCTCGGGTCAGACCAGAGTCCCTTCACTCACCCTCACCCCGGGAGGCACCCCTCTACCGCTCCTCGGGTCAGACCAGAGTCCCTTCACTCACCCTCACCCCGGGAGGCACCCCTCTACCGCTCCTCGGGTCAGACCAGAGTCCCTTCACTCACCCTCACCCCGGGAGGCACCCCTCTACCGCTCCTCGGATCAGACCAGAGTCCCTTCACTCACCCTCACCCCGGGAGGCACCCCTCTACCGCTCCTCGGGTCAGACCAGAGTACCTTCACTCACCCTCACCCCGGGAGGCTCCCCTCTACCGCTCCTCGGGTCAGACCAGAGTCCCTTCACTCACCCTCACCCCGGGAGGCACCCCTTTACCGCTCCTCGGGTCAGACCAGAGTCCCTTCACTCACCCTCACCCCGGGAGGCACCCCTCTACCACTCCTCGGGTCAGACCAGAGTCCCTTCACTCACCCTCACCCCGGGAGGCACCCCTCTACCGCTCCTCGGATCAGACCAGAGTCCCTTCACTCACCCTCACCCCGGGAGGCACCCCTCTACCGCTCCTCGGATCAGACCAGAGTCCCTTCACTCACCCTCACCCCGGGAGGCACCCCTCTACCGCTCCTCGGGTCAGACCAGAGTACCTTCACTCACCCTCACCCCGGGAGGCTCCCCTCTACCGCTCCTCGGGTCAGACCAGAGTCCCTTCACTCACCCTCACCCCGGGAGGCACCCCTTTACCGCTCCTCGGGTCAGACCAGAGTCCCTTCACTCACCCTCACCCCGGGAGGCACCCCTCTACCGCTCCTCGGATCAGACCAGAGTCCCTTCACTCACCCTCACCCCGGGAGGCACCCCTCTACCGCTCCTCGGATCAGACCAGAGTCCCTTCACTCACCCTCACCCCGCATATACTGCCTCATAACTGTAACGTGGTATTTACAACATTCATATTCACGCCATATATATAACGTTCATGCCATGTATATCACGTTCATGCCATGTATATCACGTTCATGCCATGTATATCACGTTCATGCCATGTATATCACGTTCATGCCATGTATATCACGTTCATGCCATGTATATCACGTTCATGCCATGTATATCACGTTCATGCCATGTATATCACGTTCATGCCATGTATATCACGTTCATGCCATGTATATCACGTTCATGCCATGTATATCACGTTCATGCCATATATATAACGTTCATGCCATGTATATCACGTTCATGCCATGTATATAACGTTCATGCCATGTATATAACGTTCATGCCATGTATATAACGTTCATGCCATGTATGACGTTCATGCCATGTATATCACGTTCATGCCATGTATATAACGTTCATGCCATGTATGACGTTCATGCCATGTATATCACGTTCATGCCATGTATATAACGTTCATGCCATGTATGACGTTCATGCCATGTATATCACGTTCATGCCATGTATATAACGTTCATGCCATGTATATCACGTTCATGCCATGTATATAACGTTCATGCCATGTATATAACGTTCATGCCATGTATGACGTTCATGCCGTGTATATCACGTTCATGCCATGTATATCACGTTCATGCCATGTATATAACGTTCATGCCATGTATGACGTTCATGCCATGTATATAACGTTCATGCCATGTATATCACGTTCATGCCATGTATATAACGTTCATGCCATGTATATAACGTTCATGCCATGTATGACGTTCATGCCGTGTATATCACGTTCATGCCATGTATATCACGTTCATGCCATGTATATCACGTTCATGCCATTTATATCACGTTCATGCCATGTATATCACGTTCATGCCATGTATATCACGTTCATGCCATGTATATCACGTTCATGCCATGTATATCACGTTCATGCCATGTATATCACGTTCATGCCATGTATATCACGTTCATGCCATGTATATCACGTTCATGCCATGTATATCACGTTCATGCCATGTATATAACGTTCATGCCATGTATATCACGTTCATGCCATGTATATAACGTTCATGCCATGTATATAACGTTCATGCCATGTATATAACGTTCATGCCATGTATGACGTTCATGCCATGTATATCACGTTCATGCCATGTATATAACGTTCATGCCATGTATATAACGTTCATGCCATGTATGACGTTCATGCCATGTATATCACGTTCATGCCATGTATATCACGTTCATGCCATGTATATCACGTTCATGCCATGTATATAACCTTCATGCCATGTATATCACGTTCATGCCATGTATATAACGTTCATGCCATGTATATCACGTTCATGCCATGTATATAACGTTCATGCCATGTATATAACGTTCATGCCATGTATGACGTTCATGCCATGTATATCACGTTCATGCCATGTATATCACGTTCATGCCATGTATATCACGTTCATGCCATGTATATCACGTTCATGCCATATATATAACGTTCATGCCATGTATATCACGTTCATGCCATGTATATAACGTTCATGCCATGTATGACGTTCATGCCATGTATATGACGTTCATGCCATGTATATAACGTTCATGCCATGTATGACGTTCATGCCATGTATATCACGTTCATGCCATGTATATAACGTTCATGCCATGTATATAACGTTCATGCCATGTATGACGTTCATGCCATGTATATCACGTTCATGCCATCTATATAACGTTCATGCCATGTACATAACGTTCATGCCATGTATGACGTTCATGCCATGTATATAACGTTCATGCCATGTATATCACGTTCATGCCATGTATATAACGTTCATGCCATGTATGACGTTCATGCCATGTATGACGTTCATGCCATGTATATAACGTTCATGCCATGTACATAACGTTCATGCCATGTATGACGTTCATGCCATGTATGACGTTCATGCCATGTATGACGTTCATGCCATGTATGACGTTCATGCCATGTATGACGTTCATGCCATGTATGACGTTCATGCCATGTATGACGTTCATGCCATGTATATAACGTTCATGCCATGTACATAACGTTCATGCCATGTATATAACGTTCATGCCATGTATGACGTTCATGCCATGTATATCACGTTCATGCCATGTATATAACGTTCATGCCATGTACATAACGTTCATGCCATGTATGACGTTCATGCCATGTATATAACGTTCATGCCATGTACATAACGTTCATGCCATGTATGACGTTCATGCCATGTATATCACGTTCATGCCATGTATATCACGTTCATGCCATGTATATAACGTTCATGCCATGTATATAACGTTCATGCCATGTATGACGTTCACACCATGTATATCACGTTCACACCATGTACATCATGTTCACACAATATGTATCACGTTCACACCATGTGTATCACCTTCACACCATTTGTATCACGTTCACACCATGTATATCACCTTCACACCATTTATATCACGTTCACACCATGTGTATCACGTTTATGTCATGTATGTCACGTTCGTGCTATGTATATCACGTTCATGCCATGTATATCACGTTCACGCCATGGATATCACGTTCATGCCATGTATATCACGTTCATATCATGTATATAACGTCCATGCCATGTATGTCACGTTCATGCCATGTATATCACGTTCATGCCATGAATATCACGTTCACACCATGTATATTACGTTCACACCATGTATATCACGTTCACATCATGTATATCACGTTCACACCATGGACATTACGTTCACACCATGTATATCACGTTCACACCATGTATATCACGTTCACACCATGTATATCACGTTCACATTATGTATATCACGTTCACACCAAGTATATCACGTTCACACCTTGTGTATCACGTTCACACCATGTATATCACGTTCACACAATGTATATCAAGTTCACACCATGTACATCACGTTCACACCATGTATATGACGTTCACACCATGTATATCACCTTCACACCATCTATATCACGTTCACACCATGTACATCACGTTCACACCATGTATATCACGTTCACACCATATACATCTTGTTCACACCATGTTTATCACGTTCACTCCCTGTATATGACGATTTCACCACAATTACGTTCACACCATGTATATGACGTTCACACCATGTATATAACCTTCATACCATGTATATCACGCTCACACCATGTACATCACTTCCACACCATGTATATCACGTTCACACAATGTATATGACGTTCACACTATGTATTTCACGTTCACACCATGTATATGAAGTTCACACAATGTATATGACGTTCACACCATGTATATCACGTTCACATCATGTATATCACGTTCACACAATTTGTATCACGTTCACACCATGTATATCATGCTCACACCATGTATATCGCGTTCACACCATGTATATCATGTTCACAATATGTATATCACGTTCACACCATGTATATCACGTTCACACAATGTATATCACTTTCACACCATGTATATAACGTTCACACCATGTATATCACGCTCACACCATGTATATCACGTTCACACCATGTATATCACGTTCACAATATGTATATCACGTTCACACCATGTATATCAGGTTCACACAATGTATATCACTTTCACACCATGTATTTCACCTTCGCACCATATGACGTTCACACCATGTATATCACATTCACACCATGTACAGCACCTTCACACCATGTATATCACGTTCACACCATGTATATTACGTTCACACCATGTATATCACGTTAACACTATGTATATCACGTTCACACAATATGTATCACGTTCACACCATGTATATCACGCTCACAACATGTATATCACGTTCACACCATGTATATCACGTTCACTCCACGTATATCACGTTCACACCATTTATATCACGTTCACACCATGTATATCACGTTCACATCATGTATTTCACCTTCACACCATATATATCCCGTTCACACTATGTACATGACGTTCACACCATGTATATCCCGTTCACACCATGTATATCACGTTCGCACCATGTATACCACGTTCACACCATGTATATGACGTTCACACCATGTATATCACGTATACACCATGTATATCACGTTCACACCATGTATATCACGTTCACACCATGTACATCACGTTCACACCATGTATATCACGTTCACACCATGTATATCACATTCACACCATGTACAGCACCTTCACACCATGTATATCACGTTCACACCATGTATATTACGTTCACACCATGTATATCACGTTAACACTATGTATATCACGTTCACACAATATGTATCACGTTCACACCATGTATATCACGCTCACAACATGTATATCACGTTCACACCATGTATATCACGTTCACTCCACGTATATCACGTTCACACCATTTATATCACGTTCACACCATGTATATCACGTTCACATCATGTATTTCACCTTCACACCATATATATCCCGTTCACACTATGTACATGACGTTCACACCATGTATATCCCGTTCACACCATGTATATCACGTTCGCACCATGTATACCACGTTCACACCATGTATATGACGTTCACACCATGTATATCACGTATACACCATGTATATCACGTTCACACCATGTATATCACGTTCACACCATGTACATCACGTTCACACCATGTATATCACGTTCACACCATGTATATCACGTACACACCATGTATATCACGTACACACCGTGTATATCACGTTCACACCATATCACCTTCACACAATGTATATCACGTTCACACCATGTATATCACGTTCACACCATGTATATCACGTACACACCATGTATATCACCTTCACACAATGTATATCACGTTCACACCATGTATATCACGTTCACACCATGTATATCACGTACACACCATGTATATCACGTTCACACCATGTATATCACGTTCACACCATGTATATCACGTTCACACCATGTATATCACCTTCACACCATGTGTTTCACGTCCACACCATGTATATCATGTTCACACCATGTGTATCAACTTCACACCATGTATATCACGTTCACACCGTGTATATCACGTTCACACCATGCATATCATGTTCACACCATGTATATCACGTTCACACCATGTATGTCACGTTCACACCATGTATATCACGTTCACACCATGTATATCACGTTCACACCATGTATATCACGTTCACACCATGTATATCATGTTCACACCATGTATATCACGTTCACACCATGTATATCACGTTCACACCATGTATATCACGTTCATTCCATGTATATCACGTTCACACCATGTATATCACGTTCACACCATGTATATCACGTTCACACCATGTATATCACGTTCACACCATATCATGTTCACACCATATCATGTTCACACCATATCATGTTCACACTATGTATATCACGTTCATTCCATGTATATCACGTTCACACCATGTATATCACCTTCACACCATGTATATCACGTTCACACCATGTATATCACGTTCACACCATGTATATCACGTTCACACCATGTATATCACGTACACACCATGTATATCACGTTCACACCATGTATATCACGTTCACACCATGTATATCACCTTCACACCATGTATATCACGTACACACCATGTATATCACGTTCACACCATGTATATCACCTTCACACCATGTATATCACCTTCACACCATGTATATCACCTTCACACCATGTATATCACCTTCACACCATGTATATCACCTTCACACCATGTATATCACGTCCACACCATGTATATCACCTTCACACCATGTATATCACCTTCACACCATGTATATCACCTTCACACCATGTATATCACCTTCACACCATGTATATCACGTCCACACCATGTATATCACCTTCACACCATGTATATCACCTTCACACCATGTATATCACCTTCACACCATGTATATCACCTTCACACCATGTATATCACCTTCACACCATGTATATCACCTTCACACCATGTATATCACCTTCACACCATGTATATCACGTTCACACCATGTATATCACGTTCACACCATGTATATCACGTTCACACCATGTATATCACGTTCACACCATGTATATCACGTACACACCATGTATATCACGTTCACACCATGTATATCACGTTCACACCATGTATATCACCTTCACACCATGTATATCACCTTCACACCATGTATATCACGTTCACACCATGTATATCACGTTCACACCGTGTATATCACCTTCACACCATGTATATCACGTTCACATCATGTATATCACCTTCACACCATGTATATCACGTTCACACCATATATATCACCTTCACACCATGTATATCACCTTCACACCATGTATATCACCTTCACACCATGTATATCACCTTCACACCATGTATATCACCTTCACACCATGTATATCACCTTCACACCATGTATATCACGTTCACACCATGTATATCATGTTCACACCATATCATGTTCACACTATGTATATCACGTTCATTCCATGTATATCACGTTCACACCATGTATATCACGTTCACACCATGTATATCACGTTCACACCATGTATATCACGTTCACACCATGTATATCACGTACACACCATGTATATCACGTTCACACCATGTATATCACGTTCACACCATGTATATCACGTTCACACCATGTATATCACGTACACACCATGTATATCACGTTCACACCATGTATATCACGTTCACGCCATGTATATCACCTTCACACCATGTATATCACCTTCACACCATGTATATCACCTTCACACCATGTATATCACGTTCACACCATGTATATCACCTTCACACCATGTATATCACCTTCACACCATGTATATCACCTTCACACCATGTATATCACCTTCACACCATGTATATCACCTTCACACCATGTATATCACCTTCACACCATGTATATCACCTTCACACCATGTATATCACGTTCACACCATGTATATCACGTTCACACCATGTATATCACCTTCACACCATGTATATCACCTTCACACCATGTATATCACGTTCACACCATGTATATCACGTTCACACCATGTATATCACGTTCACACCATGTATATCACGTACACACCATGTATATCACGTTCACACCATGTATATCACCTTCACACCATGTATATCACCTTCACACCATGTATATCACCTTCACACCATGTATATCACGTTCACACCATGTATATCACGTTCACACCATGTATATCACCTTCACACCATGTATATCACGTTCACACCATGTATATCACCTTCACACCATGTATATCACGTTCACACCATATATATCACCTTCACACCATGTATATCACCTTCACACCATGTATATCACCTTCACACCATGTATATCACCTTCACACCATGTATATCACGTTCACACCATGTATATCACCTTCACACCATGTATATCACGTTCACACCATGTATATCACGTTCACACCATGTATATCACGTTCACACCATGTATATCACGTTCAAACCATGTATATCACGTTCACATCATGTATATCACGTTCACACCATGTATATCACGTTCACACCATGTATATCACGTTCACACCATGTATATCACCTTCACACCATGTATATCACGTACACACCATGTATATCACGTTCACACCATGTATATCACGTTCACACCATGTATATCACGTTCACACCATGTATATCACGTTCACACCATGTATATCACGTTCACACCATGTATATCACGTTCACACCATGTATATCACGTTCACACCATGTATATCACGTTCACATCATGTATATCACGTTCACATCATGTATATCACGTACACACCATGTATATCACGGTCACACCATGTATATCACGTTCACACCATGTATATCACGTTCACACCATGTATATCACGTTCACATCATGTATATCACGTACACACCATGTATATCACGTTCACACCATGTATATCACGTTCACACCATGTATATCACGTTCACACCATGTATATACTTCATATTGTTCACATTCACGGTTGTGTTCATTTTAAATGTTCACATTGTTCATACTAGTGTTGTTCATGCTATGTTCTTGTTCCTACTGTTCATTCACTGTTCATTCCTAGATTGATATTGTGTATGTTGATTAATGTTCAAATTGTTCATGTTATACTGTTCCTACCTAAATATTGTTCACAATTTTCATATTTTATTCATTTAGAAATATGTTCTTTGTTATTAAATGGTTCCAAATATCCATGTTCAGTTGTTCATATCGCAAATGTTCAATTGTTCATAGAGAAAATATTCAATTTTTCATATTGTTGATGTTCAATTGTTCGTAGAGTAGATGTTTAATTGTTCATACATTAGATGTTCAATTGTTCACAGAGCAGCTGTTCAATTGTTCATAGAGGTGTTCAATTGTTCATAGAGTAGGTGTTCAATTGTTCATAGAGTAGATATTCAATTTTTCATAGCGATGTTCAGTTGTTCATAAATTAGATGTTAAATTGTTCATACATAAGATGTTCAATTGTTTATATCATGGATGTTCTTCACACTAAGTTTTGCTCAAAATTACACTGTTCAACATGTTCTTATTGTTCTTCTCTGAAGTGTTCACATTCCTCACGTCTATTATTGATCATGTTCACACTGTTCATGTAACACTGTTCTTGTAAATAAATAATTTGATATGTGTTGTTCATCTCAAGTTCAGTCACACCGGTTATGTTCATGTTCAGTTTTGATATCTGTTCATGCTGTTCTTTCTGTTCAAATCATGTGCATTTTGGGAGGTTACTACTAGTGTTCATCTAATGTACAATGTTCAGTTTACTGTTGATCTGTTCAGTTTGTTTCGTTCATAGTCAATATAACATCAATATAACATAAGCAATATAACATCAATATAACATAGTATAACATCAATATAACATAGTATAACATCAATATAACATAGTATAACATCAATATAACAAAGTATAACATCAATATAACATAGTATAACATCAATATAACATAGTATAACATCAATATAACATAGTATAACATCAATATAACATAGTATAACATCAATATAACATAGTATAACATCAATATAACATAGTATAACATCAATATAACATAGTATAACATCAATATAACATAGTTTAACATCAATATAACATAGTATAACATCAATATAACATAGTATAACATCAATATAACATAGTATAACATCAATATAACATAGTATAACATCAATATAACATAGTATAACATCAATATAACATAGTATAACATCAATATAACATAGTATAACATCAATATAACATAGTATAACATCAATATGACATAGTATAACATCAATATAACATAGTATAACATCAATATAACATAGTAAAACATCAATATAACATAGTCAATGTAACATCATTGTTCTTAGTATAATGATGTAAGAAATTTCATATATTTCGTTCAATTTTGTTCATATTGTGTTCATGCTGTTATTGTTCAAAGGTTTACGCTGTCTGATAGAGAGAACATGTTTATGAGGCGGGAAACAGGTACCCAGGGGCACAGCTGTAATTTTGAAAACGTATTAAGTTTATGACTTTCAATGAAATCTATCAAAATCTTTTTGTTTAGATTCAATGTCACTTTGATTATTTTTCTAATCTGCAAGACATGTTAGTTTTTTTTAATACATTCTTTCAGATCATTAAAAAAGACTGAAAGACTGTCAGTGTAGGTACAAATCCTTGAGGGACCCCGCGAGAAGCATTTGCCCATTTCTTATGAATTCTTTTATACCTCAAGTGAAAAAATCTTGCATCCATCGTTATATTTTTATCTCTAATTGTTGATGTATCTTGGAATAGTGTAGCAACACACTGCTGGTGTTACCACTGTGTAACTATCATAGAGAACAGTGTAGCAACACACTGCTGGTGTTACCACTGTGTAACTATCATAGAGAACAGTGTAGCAACACACTGCTGGTGTTACCACTGTGTAACTATCATACAGAATAGTGTAGCAACACACTGCTGGTGTTACCACTGTGTAACTATCATAGAGAACAGTGTAGCAACACACTGCTGGTGTTACCACTGTGTAACTATCATATAGAATAGTGTAGCAACACACTGTTGGTGTTACCACTGTGTAACTATCATAGAGAACAGTGTAGCAACACACTGCTGGTGTTACCACTGTGTAACTATCATAGAGAATAGTGTAGCAACACACTGCTGGTGTTACCACTGTGTAACTATCATATAGAATAGTGTAGCAACACACTGCTGGTGTTACCACTGTGTAACTATCATATAGAATAGTGTAGCAACACACTGCTGGTGTTACCACTGTGTAACTATCATAGAGAACAGTGTAGCAACACACTGCTGGTGTTACCACTGTGTAACTATCATATAGAATAGTGTAGCAACACACTGCTGGTGTTACCACTGTGTAACTATCATATAGAATAGTGTAGCAACACACTGCTGGTGTTACCACTGTGTAACTATCATATAGAATAGTGTAGCAACACACTGCTGGTGTTACCACTGTGTAACTATCATATAGAATAGTGTAGCAACACACTGCTGGTGTTACCACTGTGTAACTATCATATAGAACAGTGTAGCAACACACAGTTGGTGTTACCACTGTGTAACTATCATAGAGAACAGTGTAGCAACACACTGCTGGTGTTACCACTGTGTAACTATCATAGAGAACAGTGTAGCAACACACTGTTGGTGTTACCACTGTGTAACTATCATAGAGAACAGTGTAGCAACACACTGCTGGTGTTACCACTGTGTAACTATCATATAGAATAGTGTAGCAACTCACAGTTGGTGCTACCACTGTGTAACTATCATAGAGAACAGTGTAGCAACACACTGCTGGTGTTACCACTGTGTAACTATCATATAGAATAGTGTAGCAACACACAGTTGGTGTTACCACTGTGTAACTATCATAGAGAACAGTGTAGCAACACACTGCTGGTGTTACCACTGTGTAACTATCATATAGAATAGTGTAGCAACACACAGTTGATGTTACCACTGTGTAACTATCATATAGAACAGTGTAGCAACACACTGCTGGTATTACCACTGTGTAACTATCATAGAGAACAGTGTAGCAACACACTGCTGGTATTACCACTGTGTAACTATCATATAGAACAGTGTAGCAACACACTGCTGGTATTACCACTGTGTAACTATCATAGAGAACAGTGTAGCAACACACTGCTGGTGTTACCACTGTGTAACTATCATATAGAATAGTGTAGCAACACACAGTTGGTGTTACCACTGTGTAACTATCATAGAGAACAGTGTAGCAACACACTGCTGGTGTTACCACTGTGTAACTATCATATAGAATAGTGTAGCAACACACAGTTGGTGTTACCACTGTGTAACTATCATAGAGAACAGTGTAGCAACACACTGCTGGTGTTACCACTGTGTAACTATCATATAGAATAGTGTAGCAACACACAGTTGGTGTTACCACTGTGTAACTATCATATAGAATAGTGTAGCAACACACAGTTGGTGTTACCACTGTGTAACTATCATATAGAACAGTGTAGCAACACACTGCTGGTATTACCACTGTGTAACTATCATATAGAACAGTGTAGCAACACACTGCTGGTGTTACCACTGTGTAACTATCATAGAGAACAGTGTAGCAACACACTGCTGGTGTTACCACTGTGTAACTATCATAGAGAACAGTGTAGCAACACACTGCTGGTGTTACCACTGTGTAACTATCATAGAGAACAGTGTAGCAACACACTGCTGGTGTTACCACTGTGTAACTATCATAGAGAACAGTGTAGCAACACACTGCTGTTGTTACCACTGTGTAACTATCATAGAGAACAGTGTAGCAACACACTGCTGGTGTTACCACTGTGTAACTATCATAGAGAACAGTGTAGCAACACACTGCTGGTGTTACCACTGTGTAACTATCATAGAGAACAGTGTAGCAACACACTGCTGTTGTTACCACTTTGTAACTATCATAGAGAACAGTGTAGCAACACACTGCTCGTGTTACCACTGTGTAACTATCATATAGAATAGTGTAGCAACACACAGTTGGTGTTACCACTGTGTAACTATCATAGAGAACAGTGTAGCAACACACAGTTGGTGTTACCACTGTGTAACTATCATAGAGAACAGTGTAGCAACACACAGTTGGTGTTACCACTGTGTAACTATCATAGAGAACAGTGTAGCAACACACTGCTGTTGTTACCACTTTGTAACTATCATAGAGAACAGTGTAGCAACACACTGCTCGTGTTACCACTGTGTAACTATCATATAGAATAGTGTAGCAACACACAGTTGGTGTTACCACTGTGTAACTATCATAGAGAACAGTGTAGCAACACACAGTTGGTGTTACCACTGTGTAACTATCATATAGAATAGTGTAGCAACACACTGCTGGTGTTACCACTGTGTAACTATCATATAGAACAGTGTACAGAAGAGCACTACTGTGATGGAGGTAGTACTCTCTTCATCCCAGCCAGCCCCACTACCACCACCTGCACCACCACCAGCACCGCCAGCACCACCACCACAACTACCAACAGCACCGTGATCACCACCACCACCAACAGCACTGTGATTACCACCATCACCATCAACAGCACTGGGATCACCACCACCAACAGCACTGTGATCACCACCATCATCACCACCACCAACTGCACTGGGATCACCACCATCACCATCACCATCACCACCAACAGCACTGGGATCACCACCACCAACAGCACTGTGATCACCACCATCATCACCACCACCAACAGCACTGGGATCACCACCATCACCATCACCATCACCACCAACTGCACTGGGATCACCACCATCACCATCACCATCACCATCAACAGCACTGGGATCACCACCACCAACAGCACTGTGATCACCACCATCATCACCACCACCAACAGCACTGTGATCACCACCATCATCACCACCACCAACAGCACTGGGATCACCACCATCACCATCACCATCACCACCAACAGCACTGGGATCACCACCACTACTGTCACCACCATCACAACAGCTGCCGACTTTCACAACAGATAACAGCTCTCTCTCTCTCTCTCTCTCTCTCTCTCTCTCTCTCTCTCTCTCTCTCTCTCTCTCTCTCTCTCTCTCTCTCTCTCTCTCTCTCTCTCATTAAAATACGTAAATCTGCTAGTAAATACGGGTTAGGCAGATTTATTATTATACTCTATTAAAAATACTTGAAATATGTATTTTAATAAACATAAATAAGTTGTATTCTTTTTATTCCCCAATAAATTTGTTATGTGTGACATCACAGTCTACCCTTAGTGACATCACTGTCTACCCTTAGTGACATCACAGTCTACCCTTAGTGACATCACTGTCTACCCTTAGTGACATCACAGTCTACCCTTAGTGACATCACAGTCTACCCTTAGTGACATCACAGTCTACCCTTAGTGACATCACAGTCTACCCTTAGTGACATCACAGTCTACCCTTAGTGACATCACAGTCTACCCTTAGTGACATCACAGTCTACCCTTAGTGACATCACAGTCTACCCTTAGTGACATCACAGTCTACCCTTAGTGACATCACAGTATACCCTTAGTGACATCACAGTCTACCCTTAGTGACATCACAGTCTACCCTTAATGACATCACAGTCTACCCTTAGTGACATCACAGTCTACCCTTAGTGACATCACAGTCTACCCTTAGTGACATCACAGTCTACCCTTAGTGACATCACAGTATACCCTTAGTGACATCACAGTCTACCCTTAGTGACATCACAGTCTACCCTTAGTGACATCACAGTATACCCTTAGTGACATCACAGTCTACCCTTAGTGACATCACAGTCTACCCTTAGTGACATCACAGTCTACCCTTAGTGACATCACAGTCTACCCTTAGTGACATCACAGTCTACCCTTAATGACATCACAGTCTACCCTTAGTGACATCACAGACTACCCTTAGTGACATCACAGTCTACCCTTAGTGACATCACAGTCTACCGTTAATGACATCACAGTCTACCCTTAATGACATCACAGTCTACCCTTAATGACATCACAGTCTACCCTTAATGACATCACAGTCTACCCTTAGTGACATCACAGTCTACCCTTAGTGACATCACAGTCTACCCTTAATGACATCACAGTCTACCCTTAGTGACATCACAGTCTACCCTTAGTGACATCACAGTCTACCCTTAGTGACATCACAGTCTACCCTTAGTGACATCACAGTCTACCCTTAATGACATCACAGTCTACCCTTAATGACATCACAGTCTACCCTTAATGACATCACAGTCTACCCTTAATGACATCACAGTCTACCCTTAATGACATCACAGTCTACCCTTAATGACATCACAGTCTACCCTTAGTGACATCACAGTCTACCCTTAGTGACATCACAGTCTACCCTTAATGACATCACAGTCTACCCTTAATGACATCACAGTCTACCCTTAATGACATCACAGTCTACCCTTAATGACATCACAGTCTACCCTTAATGACATCACAGTCTACCCTTAATGACATCACAGTCTACCCTTAATGACATCACAGTCTACCCTTAGTGACATCACAGTCTACCCTTAGTGACATCACAGTCTACCCTTAATGACATCACAGTCTACCCTTAATGACATCACAGTCTACCCTTAGTGACATCACAGTCTACCCTTAATGACATCACAGTCTACCCTTAGTGACATCACAGTCTACCCTTAATGACATCACAGTCTACCCTTAATGACATCACAGTCTACCCTTAGTGACATCACAGTCTACCCTTAATGACATCACAGTCTACCCTTAGTGACATCACAGTCTACCCTTAGTGACATCACAGTCTACCCTTAATGACATCACAGTCTACCCTTAATGACATCACAGTCTACCCTTAGTGACATCACAGTCTACCCTTAATGACATCACAGTCTAACCTTAATGACATCACAGTCTACCCTTAATGACATCACAGTCTACCCTTAATGACATCACAGTCTACCCTTAATGACATCACAGTCTACCCTTAGTGACATCACAGTCTACCCTTAATGACATCACAGTCTACCCTTAATGACATCACAGTCTACCCTTAATGACATCACAGTCTACCCTTAGTGACATCACAGTCTACCCTTAATGACATCACAGTCTACCCGTAATGACATCACAGTCTACCCTTAATGACATCACAGTCTACCCTTATTGCGAAATTATTGCATACACAAATTTTTGCTTGCCTTATTCGGCAAGAAAAGTGTTGCTATTTAAGCCAAAATCGCAAGTTTTACCTATTCGGCTATAATAGATAGCTATAAACTGTACTAATGCTCAGTATATCTCAAGACTTGAGCAAAAATCTCCATTACCAAAACATATTAGAATCCTCAGTTAGGATGATCTTACAGAATGATTCAGGAAAATATTTGAAAATTCCCTTGGGAGAAAAGATTGTATCAGTTTCCCATGTATCAGTAAGTGTAGCAAGTCTTCTTGCACACGTGGAACATTAATATCCCATGTAAATGATGTTTAGAATTACTACCAATAAGGCTGATGAAGGAAGATAAGGATACATAATGAAACCTAACTGCTTTTCAACTTCCATAAGACTTAAGAAATCGTAATGACACGATTGCAAACAAACCATACCCCCGGCCGGGATTGAACCCGCGGTCATAGAGTCTCAAAACTCCAGCCCGTCGCGTTAGCCACTAGACCAGCTAGCCACAATAAGATTCATCCAACTAGGTATATTTCTACACCATAGGAAGGTTAGCACAGACACCTCTGTCATTACGATTTCTTGAGTCATGTTGACGGCAGTGAAGGGACTTGAGCTAGAGTTCGTCACGGCCACGCTAACTGGAGATTCGTCTGTAAAAACTTGCATTTGTGGTCACAGTGGTGCCTGTGCTAACCTTCCTATGGTGTAGAAATATACCTAGTTGGATGAATCTTATTGTGGCTAGCTGGTCTAGTGGTTAGCGCGACGGGCTGCAGTTTTGAGACTCTATGACCGCGGGTTCAATCCCGGCCGGGGGTATGGTTAACTTCCATAAGGTATGCAGATTATCCACTAAAGGTCAGGATATAAATTTCCAGATCTTTCAGTACGAAATCGTCGTCAGAAGCTATGATATTTAATAACTTAGCTGAGAATTCCAGTAACTGCTTGCAAGACCCGACTTTCAGTTTGTTTTGGTTTATTTGCAGTCTTGCCTTCTTGTTTCCTGTTCTTTTCTCATCATTACTTTCACATTTGTAAACAAGAGAGCAGAAGACTCTCTGCTGCTGTACTTCGTTCAGGAAGAGAAGAAACAGTACTGGTCGTAGCACTGATCCTTGTGGAACCCCACCTGTCACACTTGCCCTCTGTGATGCTACTTCCTCATCTGCTCTCTTTTCCTCCACTCAGGTTATCCTTGTTCCATTTCTGTGGCTTCTCTGTTATTCCTGCCTTCTCTTGTACCTCTTCTTTAACATTCTCTTGTGTGGTACTATAGTGAGAGCCTTCTTACAGTCCAAAAATATACTCTCTCTCTTTCTCTCTCTCTCTCTCTCTCTCTCTCTCTCTCTCTCTCTCTCTCTCTCTCTCTCTCCTGTCTCACCCATTTTAATATATACATCTTAAGCAGGATTCTGAAACAAGATTTAACGTATCTAAACCCGTAGTTATATTGTGTGTTTGTGTGTGTGTGTGTGTGTGTGTGTGTGTGTGTGTGTGTGTGTGTGTGTGTGTGTGTGTGTGTGTGTGTGTGTATGTACGTGTGTGTGTGTGCGTGTGCTTGGGGGTGCCCGAAACATACATACAAAACACACCAGCTATAAAAACAATTAGTAAATACATAATTTAAATTGATTCCCTCATTGGTATTTCTGCCACTGATGACTGAGCTGCCACACGACGGGAAGCTTATTGTGTCAAATATTTTATTGTTATTACTCGTTGTAAGGCCGAGTTTTATTATGTAAAACATTACATATCGTACTATAGAGTAGAGAGAGAGAGAGAGAGAGAGAGAGAGAGAGAGAGAGAGAGAGAGAAGCTTCTTCACCTTCTCTCAGAGACAGGCTGAATCACATTACTGAGTTATGGAGATAAATCCACTCAGCTGGGGTCAGTGCTGAGAGAGGAGTCTATGATCATCCCGCTCTCTGTCTACTGGCCTGTCTGTTCTCTTGCGTCCCTGTCTATTTACGTATTTGTGTTCCTGCTTGCCTGCCTGTTTTCCCGCTTGCCTGTCTACTTGCCTGTCTGCTTGCTTAATTTGTTTTCCTGCTTTCCTACCTGTTTTACTGCTTGCTGTCAAATTGCCTGCCTGTTTTCCTGCTTCTCTGCTTACCTGTTTGCTTTCCTGTCTACTTGCCTGTCTGCCAGCCTGGCATTAAACCAACTGGGTCTACACGTTAAGCCTCACGAGAATATCACACTGCATCACGAGGATTAAACAACTTTACAAGCCAACACTGGTCCTCTCTTGTGTGGTAACAACACTGGTCCTCTCTTGTGTGGTAACAACACTGGTCCTCTCTTGTGTGGTAACAACACTGGTCCTCTCTTGTGTGGTAACAACACTGGTCCTCTCTTGTGTGGCAACAACACTGGTCCTTTCTTGTGTGGTACCAACACTGGTCCTCTCTTGTGTGGTAACAACACTGGTTCTCTCTTGTGTGGTAACAACACTGATCCTCTCTTGTGTGGTAACAACACTGGTCCTTTCTTTTGTGGTAACAACACTGGTCCTCTCTTGTGTGGTACCAACACTGGTCCTCTCTTGTGTGGTAACAACACTGGTCCTCTCTTGTGTGGTAACAACACTGGTCCTCTCTTGTGTGGTACCAACACTGGTCCTCTCTTGTGTGGTAACAACACTGGTCCTCTCTTGTGTGGTACCAACACTGGTCCTCTCTTGTGTGGTAACAACACTGGTCCTTTCTTGTGTGGTACCAACACTGGTCCTCTCTTGTGTGGTAACAACACTGGTTCTCTCTTGTGTGGTAACAACACTGGTCCTCTCTTGTGTGGTAACAACACTGGTCCTCTCTTGTGTGGTAACAACACTGGTCCTCTCTTGTGTGGTAACAACACTGGTCCTTTCTTGTGTGGTAACAACACTGGTCCTCTCTTGTGTGGTAACAACACTGGTTCTCTCTTGTGTGGTAACAACACTGATCCTCTCTTGTGTGGTAACAACACTGGTCCTTTCTTTTGTGGTAACAACACTGGTCCTCTCTTGTGTAGTAACAACACTGGTCCTCTCTTGTGTGGTAATAACACTGGTCCTCTCTTGTGTGGTAACAACACTGGTCCTCTCTTGTGTGGTAACAACACTGGTCCTCTGTTGTGTGGTACTAACACTGGTCCTCTCTTGTGTGGTACCAACACTGGTCCTCTCTTGTGTGGTAACAACACTGGTCCTCTCTTGTGTGGTACCAACACTGGTCCTCTCTTGTGTGGTACCAACACTGGTCCTCTCTTGTGTGGTAACAACACTGGTCCTCTCTTGTGTGGTAACAACACTGGTCCTCTCTTGTGTGGTACCAACACTGGTTCTCTCTTGTGTGGTACCAACACTGGTCTTCTCTTGTGTGGTAACAACACTGGTCCTCTCTTGTGTGGTACCAACACTGGTCCTCTCTTGTGTGGTAACAACACTGGTCCTCTCTTGTGTGGTAACAACACTGGTCCTCTCTTGTGTGGTAACAACACTGGTCCTCTCTTGTGTGGTAACAACACTGGTCCTCTCTTGTGTGGTAACAACACTGGTCCTCTCTTGTGTGGTAACAACACTGGTCCTCTCTTGTGTGGTAACAACACTGGTCCTCTCTTGTGTGGTAACAACACTGATCCTCTCTTGTGTGGTAACAACACTGGTCCTTTCTTGTGTGGTAACAACACTGGTCCTCTCTTGTGTAGTAACAACACTGGTCCTCTCTTGTGTGGTAATAACACTGGTCCTCTCTTGTGTGGTAACAACACTGGTCCTCTGTTGTGTGGTAACAACACTGGTCCTCTGTTGTGTGGTACTAACACTGGTCCTCTCTTGTGTGGTACCAACGCTGGTCCTCTCTTGTGTGGTACCAACACTGGTCCTCTCTTGTGTGGTAACAACACTGGTCCTCTCTTGTGTGGTAACAACACTGGTCCTCTCTTGTGTGGTAACAACACTGGTCCTCTCTTGTGTGGTACCAACACTGGTCCTCTCTTGTGTGGTAACAACACTGGTCCTCTCTTGTGTGGTAACAACACTGGTCCTCTCTTGTGTGGTAACAACACTGGTCCTCTCTTGTGTGGTAACAACACTGGTCCTCTCTTGTGTGGTAACAACACTGATCCTCTCTTGTGTGGTAACAACACTGGTCCTTTCTTGTGTGGTAACAACACTGGTCCTCTCTTGTGTAGTAACAACACTGGTCCTCTCTTGTGTGGTAATAACACTGGTCCTCTCTTGTGTGGTAACAACACTGGTCCTCTCTTGTGTGGTAACAACACTGGTCCTCTGTTGTGTGGTACTAACACTGGTCCTCTCTTGTGTGGTACCAACGCTGGTCCTCTCTTGTGTGGTACCAACACTGGTCCTCTCTTGTGTGGTAACAACACTGGTCCTCTCTTGTGTGGTACCAACACTGGTCCTCTCTTGTGTGGTAACAACACTGGTCCTCTCTTGTGTGGTAACAACACTGGTCCTCTGTTGTGTGGTACTAACACTGGTCCTCTCTTGTGTGGTACCAACGCTGGTCCTCTCATGAGTGGTACAGGGATAAACGAAGATTCACAGTGTAAACGAAGATTCACAGGGAAACGAGATCTTATATATTTAACGAGGTTTTTGGTTTGAAGAATATTATTGAAATACGGATCCAGCAAGCGTTCAAACAGGTCTCAAAGGTTAATGGCTTTGGGGAAGCCTTTGATACAGGCAGACAGGGGAACAGGCAGACAGGCAGACAGGCAGACAGTCAAGAAGGCAGGCAGGCAGGTAGGCAGGAAGATAGACAGGCAGGTAAGCAGAGGTCAGTGGTCACAAGTGGTCATACCTGACCTGAGCTGTCTGGGGGATTAGCGTGGAGTGTTGTAGAGTACCATTGCTTGCTTCGGTAGTGTTTTAGTGTCTGACGTCAAAGTGCTGAAGGAGAATGTTCTTCCCAAGGATGAAAATACGAGGCAAAAATTCACCTGGATAAGCATAGTAATGAATGTGAGGTGGTTGCCATCAGTGAGGAGCAGCTTGGCAGCCGTAATAAGTGGGATGTGGTTTCCGCTACAGAAAGAAGCACCTCAATAAGGAACATTAAAAGAGAAGATCTAAAGGTTGGAAATCGCTTCTCTGTTCCCCAGGACGAATGTACTTCTGTGGTCAAAGAGGTTAAAGGTACCACTGAGTCCTACGCCAGTAAAGGTAGGAATATCCTTGTGGTCAGTGATTCACAGGTAAGAGATATGGACAGTGGTATCTGTAATAGAGATAGGAAGGTGAGACAAAGGATGTGTTTCCCAGGAGCTGGTGTTGATGACATAGTCAACAGGTTGGATAATATCATGTCACAAAATGGGAACAAGCCCATTATCTGCCTCAGTGCTGGTGGAAACAATATCGGGAAGAGCGGGAAACAGGAGCTTCTAGATATGGTGTAAATTGCTGGCTGAACAGATACTGCAAGGAACTTGCAATCTCCTTCATTGACAACTGGGACAACTTCTGTTTCAAATATGATATGTATGCAGGGGATGGGGTACATCTCTATTGGGCAGGAGTGGTAGTGTAAGCCATCTCAATCGAGGGGACCATTGCTAACTTGCCTAGGACTTTAAAATAATAGAAGCTAGAGGTATGGATGTGTGTGGGAAAGAAAGATGTTGTGGCACGAAGGTTGAAAGCAGCAATTACCAGCATATCTCAGGGATATTTTTGAAAGGCATAATCCATCACAAAGTAACTGATAAAGACAATGGAACTGGTCAACAAACAAATAGTGATAAAAGATGGCAGTGAGTGACTACCTCCCTTAAGGTTTACTATACAATAGTAAGAATCCAAGAAATAAGTTAGATGAGCTAAGATTATTTGCAAGTGCAGGAAGCATAGATATTATTGTTATAACAAAGACCTGGATCAACCTGAAACATAGAGAAATGCCTTCTGAATGCCACATACAAGGCTGTAAATTATTCCACACTGACAGTCAACAGACAAGATGGTGGAGTGATTATAAATGCCAGAGTTAATTTAAATTGTTACATTAGACAAGATATAAAATTAAATGCACCGGACACTGAATTTGTTTGATTACAGTTTCTCGAGGGTCATAAAAACCTAATCTTGGGTGTGATATACAGGCCACCAAATCTTGATAGGGAGTGCAGTAAGGCTCTGTGGGACGAAATTCATAAGGCATCTAGATACGAAAATGTTGTGTTAATGGAAGATTTTAATATTAGACAAATTGATTGGAGCAATTTGACAGGAAATCTTGAGTCTAGTGACTTGATACGATTCAGGATTACTTTTTAAAGCAGTTTGTGACAGAACCAATTAGAGGAAACACCCTGCTTGACTTGGTTCTTACCAACAAGGAATCACTAATTAATAATCTTGAGGTTCATGATGAGCCTTGGAATTACCTTAATAGTTACATTCAGATCTCTGTCTCTGACTTCCACTTAACCAACTTCATAGGACTGAGAAATTACCTGGGTGGGTTGAACTGGAATGACATCACTGTGGGTCAGGTAGGTTGTGATGGTTTCCAATATGATGTTTTACAATGAATAGTTCTAGCTGATCAGACTAATGTTCTGAATAGGGAAATTAGATCAAACAAAAATTATTCTAAATGGATAAACAATAGATTAAAACATCTCACTGGTCAAAAGAGAGGAATTTACAGGCAAATCAAAAGGGAGATAGGCAGTTAAGAAGTCAATATATTCAACTAGAGAGAGAAATAAAAATTGGAATATGAAAAGCAATAAGAGATTTTGAGGTTAAAGTCACGAGGGATTCGAAGACTAACTCAAAAGGTTTCTTTCAGGTATATAGAAGTAAGATTAGAAACATGATAGGTCCACTCAAAAGTTACTCGGGTCAGCACACTGATAGTGTTAAAGGAAATGTGTAGAATTATTAACACTTATTTTCTCTCAGTTTTTACTCAGGAAGATACTAGTGAAATTCCAGAAATAATAAATTATGTAGAACAGGACGAAAATAAGTTATATACGATCAGAGATACTAGTGACATGGTACTTAAACAGATAAATTAAAACTAATAAATCCGTAGGTCCTGATGAACTGTTCACAAGGTTTATAAAGGAATGCAAGGAGGAACTTAACAAATTTTTTGGCTAATCTTTTCAACATATCTCTATAAACTGGCATATCTCTACAAACTGGTGCCAGATAAGTGAAAAATGACAAATGTGATACCTATCTACAAAGCCGGAGACAGGTCCATAGCTTCGAAATATAGACCAATAAGCCTAGCCCCTATAGTGGGAAAATTTGGGGTATTAATAATTGTCGAGGCTGTTCGAAGTCACCTTCAGAGACATACATTGATCAATGAATCTCAACATGGTTTTACATAGGGGTGTTCCTGCCTTACGAATTTACTAACTTTTGTCACTATGGTATTTAAAGAGGTAGATCATGGTAATGAATATGATATTTTGCATATGGACTTCAGTAAGGTTATCGATAGAGTTCCACATCGGAGGCTATTGAGGAGAGTCCAGGCAGAGGAGTGGCTGGCAGATAGGCAACAGAGTGAATGCATAAAGGGGGAGAAATCAGAGTGGGGACATCACAAGTGGTGTTCCATATGTGGCTTTCTATATAGTAGTATATCAATGATGTCAGCTAGACCTGTATACCTTGTACATGTAGAAATAAAGATACTACTATTATGTATCGGAAATCTTCCCTATGAGGATAGACTGAGGGCCCTGAATCTGCACTCTCTAGAAAGGCATAGAATTAGGGGGGATATGATCGAGGTGTATAAATTACCTGGACCTGGAGTTTACCTGGAGAGAGTTCCGGGGGTCAACGCCCCTGCGGCCCGGTCTGTGACCAGGCCTCCTGGTGGATCAGAGCCTGATCAACCAGGCTGGAAAACAGGAATAAATAAAAGGGAAGTAAATAGCGTGCTGAAAATATCCAGCCAAGACAGGACTCGCAGCAGTAGTTTTAAGTTGGAAAAATTAGATGCAGAAAGGATATAGGAAAACACTGGTTTGGTAATAGAGTTGTGGAAGAGTTGAACAAACTCCCGAGTACCGTCATAGATGCTAAAACGTTGTGTAGTTTTAAAAATAGATTAGATAAATACATGAGTGGGTGTGGGTGGGTGTGAGTTGGACCTGACTGGCTTGGGCCAGTGAGCCTGCTGCAGTGTTCATTCCTTCTTATGTTCTTGTGTTCAGACGAGCAGAGAGGCAGACAGACAGGCAGGAAGATAGACACGCAGACAAGCTGACAGCTGATACACTCTTGAGATCAGTTTCACTCAGCCTTCGACACACCATCATTCATAGAAATAATTAGAAGTAAGGGTGGGAACCCTCTCATATGTGGTATTTTGCCAAGGAGGGGAGTTGGAAATGAATGGTTGTCCAGGGCAATTGGTGTCAATTTCTGGCTGGACAAATACTGTAAGGAAACTGCGGTAACATTCATTGACAACTGGGACCTCTTCTATGGCAGAAGTGACATGTATGCCAGGGATGGGGTTCACTTATCTAGGTGTGGGGTGGGAGCACTGGCAACTGCAGTGGAGGGAGCAGTTAGGACTTTAAACTAGGAATAGTTAGTGGTATGGGTTTTGGCAGGAAAACAGTGAAGTCCCAGTGTAGTAATATTACGAGTTCTAGGAGAACTAGTAATAATAAGAATGAGATAGATATTGAAAAGCCAGGGACCTTGGGTGATAAGGACAGTAATAGGTTTAGTAGAAAAATAGAAATGAGCAGGAAGGGTAAAGAGAAAGGAGAGTCTTTCAATGTTTATTATGCTAATTGCCGTAGTGCTAGGAATAAGATGGACGAGTTGAGATTAGTTGCTAGTGTAGGTAACATTGATGTATTTGCCTTAACTGAGACGTGGTTTAATTCAAAAAGTCGGGACATGCCTGCGGAATGTCATATTCAGGGTTTTAAATTGTTCCAAGAAGATAGAAGTATTGGGAGGGGGGGGTGGGGTGGCATTGTATGTCAGAGATCGCTTGAACTGTTGCATAAAAACGGGTATTAAGTCTGAAGTAACACATACAGAGTCTGTTTGGATAGAATTTTCAGAGGGGCATGAAAAACTGATTTTAGGAGTGATATACCGTCCCCCAAACTTAGATAGGGACCAAGGGAAACTACTATGGGAGGAAATTGTTAAGGCCACAAGGAACGATAATGTAGTAATTCTAGGAGACTTTAACTTTAGTCATGTTGATTGGAATTTCTTGACTGGGAATTTAGAACCATACGACTTCTTAGAAGTATTTCAGGATTGTTTTTTGAAGCAGTTTGTGACAGAACCTACAAGGGGAAATAACCTGCTTGACTTAGTTATGGCAAACAATGAATCCCTTGTTAATAATTTAGAAATTTCAGAGGAACTGGGTGCTAGCGACCACAAATCAATTACATTTAGCATTGAATGGAAGTACGATAGTAGCGATAACTCAGTAACAGTCCCAGATTTTCGCTTAGCAGATTACGATGGGCTTAGAGAACACTTATCATCTGTTGACTGGGGTAACGAAGAGAGCTATCAATATGACAGTTTTCTGAACACTATACATGCTGCTCAAAGAGCGTTTATCCCATATAAAGAAATTAGATCAAATAGAAATGACCCAAAATGGATGAATAATAGGCTCAAATATCTACTAGGGCATAAGAAAGGAATTTATAGGCGTATCAAAAGAGGTGAGGGTCATCTTATGAATCAGTATATTGACATTAAGAGGGACATTAAAAAGGGGATAAGAAAAGCTAAAAGGGACTATGAAATTAAAGTTGCTAGGGATTCTAAAACTAACCCAAAAAGTTTTTTCCAGGTCTATAGAACAAAAGTTAGAGATAAGATAGGTCCCCTTAAAAATAACTATGGGCACCTTACTGACAAAGAGAATGAAATGTGCTCGATTTTTAATAATTATTTTCTCTCAGTTTTTACACAGGAAGACACTAACAATATTCCAGTAATTAATTTTTATAGTGGGCTAGAAGAAGATAAATTATGTAACATCACAGTCACTAGTGAAATGGTTGTGAAGCAGATAGACAGACTGAAGCAAAATAAGTCGCCGGGTCCTGATGAGGTTTTTTCAAGGGTTCTTAAGGAATGCAAAATGGAACTCTGTGAACCATTAACTAATATTTTTAATTTATCTCTTCAAACAGGTGTAGTGTCTGATATGTGGAAGATGGCTAATGTAACTCCTATTTTTAAAACAGGGGGACAAGTCGTTACCGTCAAATTACCGCCCAATAAGCCTGACCTCAATTGTAGGCAAATTACTAGAGTCAATTATAGCTGAGATTATAAGAAGCCATCTCGATAAGCATAGCTTGATTAATGATACTCAGCATGGATTCACAAGAGGCCGGTCTTGTCTAACTAATTTATTAACTTTCTTCAGTAAAGCTTTTGAGGCTGTTGACCACAATAAAGAATTTGATATTATTTACTTAGATTTTAGTAAGGCTTTTGATAGAGTTCCGCACCATAGACTGTTAAAGAAAGTGGCAGCTCATGGCATTGGGGGAAAAGTGCTCTCGTGGATCGAGTCATGGCTCACTGACAGGAAGCAGAGAGTGTCCATAAATGGGGTTAAATCCGAGTGGGGATCTGTAACAAGTGGCGTTCCACAGGGATCAGTCTTGGGCCCGTTGTTGTTTATAATATATATCAATGATCT
This sequence comes from Cherax quadricarinatus, assembly GCF_038502225.1. Lineage (NCBI taxonomy): Eukaryota > Metazoa > Arthropoda > Malacostraca > Decapoda > Parastacidae > Cherax > Cherax quadricarinatus. The sequence goes on along the minus strand of NC_091334.1, from coordinate 5,137,032 downwards.
TGATGAGGGAATTACTAGTGATATGAGCAAATTCGCCGATGACACAAAGATAGGTAGGATAATTGATTCAAACGTAGATGTTATGGAACTTCAGGAGGATTTAAACCAACTCTATTCTTGGTCAGAAAAGTGGCAGATGCAGTTCAGTGTAGATAAATGCAAGGTTCTGAAGCTTGGGAGTGCCCATAACCCTAGTACTTATAAGTTAAATGATGTAGAACTTAGCCATACAGATTGCGAAAAGGACTTGGGGGTTATGGTGAGCAGCAACCTTAAACCAAGACAGCAATGCCTAAGCGTACGTAATAAGGCAAATAGATTACTGGGATTTATATCAAGAAGTGTAAGCAACAGAAGTCCAGAGGTCATACTGCAGCTTTATACATCATTAGTAAGGCCTCACCTAGATTATGCAGCTCAGTTCTGGTCCCCGTATTACAAAATGGACATAAATTCGTTAGAAAACATTCAGCGTAGGATGACTAAATTAATACATAGCATTAGAAATCTTCCTTGTGAAGAAAGATTGAAGACTCTTAAGTTACATTCACTTGTTAGACGAAGAATGAGGGACGACCTGATCGAAGTGTATAAGTGGAAGATAGGTATTAATAAAGGGGATATTAACAAGGTCTTGAGGATGTCTCTCCAAGAGAGAACCCGCAGTAATGGATTTAAATTAGATAAGTTTAGATTTAGAAAGGACATAGGAAAGTATTGGTTTGGAAATAGGGTAGTTGATGAGTGGAACAGTCTACCTAGTTGGGTTATTGAGGCTGGGACTTTGGGTAGTTTCAAATTTAGGTTGGATAAGTACATGAGTGGGAGGGGTTGGATTTGAGTGGGACTTTCACATCAGAGCTTATTTCTTGGGTGGCATTGAAAATTGGGTTGGGCAAATGTTTTGTTAGTGGGATGAATTGTAAAGGACCTGCCTAGTATGGGCCAGCAGGCCTCCTGCAGTGTTCCTCCTTTCTTATGTTCTTATAGTGTGGTGACGTCACCAGTTGATGAACGTAACGTCATCCCCAACTGATGCATGGAGTAATGACATCAATTGGTGTATATAGTGGTGACATCACCAGCTGATGTATATAATGAAAACAGCTTGTGTTCGGTGTAATGGCATCTCCAACTGGTGTATATAGTGGTGACATCACGAGCTATATATAGTGACATCAGCTGGTGTTTGCAGTAATGACATCACCAACTGGTGTACACAGTGTTGACATCACCTGCTGGTGTATATAATGACAACAACTGGTGTTTGAAGTAATGACATCACTAACTGGTGTATATAATCCTGACATCACCAGCTGGTTGACCACAGCATGCAGGCCGGGGAAGGGGAGAGGTCAGGTCAGGCCAGTTGAGATCAGGTCAGGTGTGAGTTAGCTCATCTCCTGGGATGATAGCATCACTCAATTTCCTCTACCAGCATCACCTAGCACTTCCTAACTACCATCTTTATCACTATCATCTTCCACTTCTTCATCCTCTCTCATTTCCTCCTCCCTTCCTCATTTGCATAAAAATAGCCAATTAATTTTTCTCCGTCTTGTCTTTATGCATCTCTTTCTATTGAAATATTACTTCAGAAATTCCAAGAGACTAAAATATAGATCTATATAGCCGAAATATAAATCTATATATCCCAAAGAAACAAAGATTCAGCAATAAACAATAAATAACGACATAGAAAGTACTATATCAAATCTGGTATAAGAAAATTGTGAGAATATATACCTTAACACTGATAAATGAAGCATTACAAACTAATAGATATTCCTGAGAGAGAGAGAGAGAGAGAGAGAGAGAGAGAGAGAGAGAGAGAGAGAGAGAGAGAGAGAGAGAGAGAGAGAGAGAGAGAGAGAGATAGACTCGTGTCTGGAACATGTTCCTACACCATAATGACATCATCGAACTAAAATCAGTTGACCAAATGGAATCGCTGGTCCATAGATGGCTCCAACTTTACCCTGTTCCCTGTCTGTATATCTCTAAATAATCTTAAGACTTTCAGATGAACTGATGTAGGAAATAGCTCTTAGTTTGTAAATAAAGTTAGGAACCTTGAACCTAACCTTGTAAAACACTGTGTAAGAGAGATCGAGAGAGATCGAGAGAGAGAGAGAGAGAGAGAGAGAGATCGAGAGAGAGAGAGAGAGAGATCGAGAGAGAGAGAGAGAGAGAGAGAGAGAGAGAGAGAGAGAGAGAGAGAGAGACTACCTCACTCACCAGATACTATGCAAATCCAGCTTGCTAGTAGCGCAAGAGGCTGCATCTCAAAACACGAATCTCCCAGAGGACGAACGAGAGAAAAGAGAGCAGCATCTTTCTCACAAATGTTCGTCATTCTGCACAAGACTTGAGGGCAGTTGAAGAGGACCAAGACTGCTGAAAACACAACTCCGCAGAGTGATGTATTGTGGTGCCAAGCAACGAGGGAGGCAAGAGAGTTATTGACATATTTATTGAACTTATACCTGCAAATATTGAGCTTGTGTGAGGGATGAGAGGAAGAGGAGGAGGAGGAGGAGGAGGAGGAGGAGGAGGAGGAGGAGCGGAGGATGAGGTGGGGGAGGAGGAGGAGGAGGAGAATGAGGGGGAGGAGGATGAGGTGGAGGAGAGTAGGAGGAGGAGGAGGAGCAGGAGGAGCTGGAAAGGAGTAGGAGGAGGAGAAGGAGGAGGAGGAGGAGGAGAAGGAGGAGGAGGAGAAGGAGGAGGAGGAGGAGGAAGAGGAGAAGAAGAAGAAGGAAGTGGGAGAATTAAACCAATAATGCCACCATGTTAATTGCTAATTTTGGGACGCTTAAATACGCACAATTTTAACATACACACCAAATCTTAATCTAACCTTCAGTGGAAGCTTCAAATGCAGAATTGTCTTTAAAACACATGCAGAGTGACAGCACTCACAAGGTACCAGTTGAGTGTAACAATAAGCAAAGCGTACACCCGTAGCCGCACTCTCAGTCATCTCTTATGGTAATTCCAGCGAAGCAGCGAAGCCGACTTTAGCGAGGCAGCGAAGCCAGTTCCAGGGAGGCAGCGAAGCCAGTTCCAGGGAGGCAGCGAAGCCAGTTCCAGGGAGGCAGCGAAGCCAGTTCCAGGGAGGCAGCGAAGCCAGTTCCAGGGAGGCAGCGAAGCCAGTTCCAGGGAGGCAGCGAAGCCAGTTCCAGGGAGGCAGCGAAGCCAGTTCCAGGGAGGCAGCGAAGCCAGTTCCAGGGAGGCAGCGAAGCCAGTTCCAGGGAGGCAGCGAAACCATTTCCAATTGATCACTTCTTCCCGTCTACTGCCACTTATTCTCCGTATCGCACTGATGAAACCACTGGTAAGCGAAACGTCTTTACGAGTGTGGCACATGTGTGTTATCCGATCACTTGATAAGATAACTGTGCAACAGTTAGGTATCTTCTTTCCGAAACGTTTCGCCTACACAGTAGACTTCTTCATTTGATAACAGAGGAGGCAGCAGTAGCAGTAGACATGTTAAGACGATGTAGTCAATCGATCACCCTCGGAGACGTAGTTTTGAGGTTTTCTACAGCATTAAAAATAGAAATGCACAGTACCGTGACTGGAAATGCACAGTACCGTGACTGGAACAATAGAATTGCACAGTACCGTGACTGTAACAATACCCAAGTCGTGTTAGGTAAATGGTCACAAGGGCAACTACTGTGAGATTTTATTGTGGCAACGTTTCGCTCTACAGGATCTTTGTCAACCTCCTGCAGAGCGAAAAGTTGCAACAATAAAATATCACATGAGTTGCATCCGTGTCCGCTGACCAAACATTTTGTCAGTAAGTCTACCATTATTGCTAATACACAGGTCGAGACGTCGTCACAAGCTTCGATCTCCTAAGTCCGGGTTATCTGTGTATCCCCGCCATTCATGCAACTCCAGTCGTTGGCAGGAGTTGCTCACAGCCAGCAACAACTCTTCAGTGACGTCTTTACGGTTTAACTTGTGTTGTGAGAAATACAGAATCAATGGCCTAGGCTGTCAGGCTCTGGTTGTCTGGTGGGTACTACCTTCGCTCAGTTCTAAGTAACAGGCGGTTCATGCCCCTGCGTGTACCGGGAGTTTTAAGAGGCGCTTGAGTTTCCCTTTCTCCTAATATCATGTTTATTTTCCCGTATAATCTACCTTATCATATTTACCATCGCATTTGCTTTGTCTGTTTCGTAAGGTGAAGTCCAGGATCTTTACTTAATTCATGGTATAACTTAACAAATCTTTGATGACAATTGTGTTGTACAGATCTGAGCAAAGCTCAGACCTGTACAACACAACTGATGGGACAATTTGATGGGACCCATCAACTGTACAGACTCTGGAATCATACTTCACATCTACGATCCATCGTGAAGTTCTACCCCAACTGAGAATACACAACAATCATTCTCTTTCTCCTGTGGAATTTACTGACGCTGAAAGTGCACTTGCAGGATCTCACGAGACCCTCAAAGCATATTACTGGAGTATGTGATGAAGCATATATCGTCCGAGTGGTACGAAGCGGTACCTTCATAACTTTCTTCGAGGGATGATGTGTAGGAATCTCTCAGTTACGGTCCCTCTGTGCTCATAAAAGACCATTCAGAGGGACTTCAGGTCTTCTCACGGAGAACCAGATGGATGGAGAGAGAGAACTCTCCCTCCATCGCAAGATGTCTCAAACTTTTGGGACAAACTTTGTCATGAGGGTGTTTGGGTGCGTCAAAGCTGAGAGAAGTACAAGGGAGGGCCATGGAGGCACAGTAAGACATGTCACAGTGCCTCTCTTGACTTAACATCTGTGCCGGATAATACATGACGAACAAAAGGCACAATACTGTGATTGGAACAATACACAAATAACGACGAAGATCTGGTCCGACTTGGACTATTTACAAAGTCCTATGCGTGGGTTAGATGTGTATAGTACAAGTATGGTACACAAACCGACAAGTTGAAGAATTAGACATAAGTACAACATCTGGGTATCTTTATTGGCGAAACGTCTACAAATAAAGATACCCAGATGTTGCACGGTGCCATATAATACAGTTGAAAGGGAGGTTTTTAGGGACGTCTGTTGAGCTTCAAAGCGAAACGGGTACGATACGGTGCACGCGGTGTTTGGCCCTAAAAACCCACAATAACAACAAAAAAAGTGATTTTAACTAAGAGACATTCCCTTCTCAAAAACTATGTGGCGAGCTTTCATGCCACATTAACCAGCCATTAAAAAGCGCTCAATTAATATACCAAGAACGCTACATTCCATCAAACCACCGAACTGCCATGTTTGTCTACCATTACTCTTTGTTGACCTCAGCGTCGACAAATAGAATTTTGATTGAATATTACGTCACTCCATTAATGACGTTGAGTTCATCTTCTCTGACGTTTCTGGTGTTCATTATTGATATGATATATTGTTACAGATCTTTTATTCTGTGATGAGTGACAATGTGAAAAATAATGAGCCTGCAAGTTCATTATTCCTTTCACAGTAGTTGTTCTGCATATTGTGATATCACTTATTCATTATATATATATATATATATATATATATATATATATATATATATATATATATATATATATATATATATATATATATATATGAGAGAACTTGCCCATCATTATATGTTTGTTCCCATAGGCTCAGAGACCCTTGCCTCATGGGAAAAGAGTGCATCTAAATTCCTTAAGGAGCTGGGAAAAAGACTCATCAGGGTAACTAGGGATCCCAGGGCAGCTAGTTTTCTGTTCCAGCGGCTCAGTGCGGCTGTTCAAAGGGGTAATGCCTGCTGTATTTTGGGCACACGCCCCAGCTCTGAGGAGCTGGATGAGATTTTCGCCTTATAATCGGTGATACACACGTAACAACATGTACCGTATGTGCCACCTTTATATCAATAGTGTATCTCTTGGATCTTCTGTACCATATTATGTAATAAAATATTCCTATTAGTAAAAAAAAATAAATATGAAAAGATGGGGTGGTAGGGGAAGTGGAATATTCAAACGGCTTCAGGAAGAAATCCAAATATTTTTCCTTGAAGCCTTTTTATCCACTTCTCCGAGGCTATGGGTCCCACAATTTACACCAGAGGTGGACCCCATCCTATATATATATATATATATATATATATATATATATATATATATAGATATATATATATATATATATATATATATATATATTATGTGGATTAAATTATGTGGATTAAAGTAAAGGTTGGATGCGAGAAGTGGGTCATAATAAGCGTGTATGCACCTGGAGAAGAGAGGAATGCAGAGGAGAGAGAGAGATTTTGGGAGATGTTAAGTGAATGTATAGGAGCCTTTGAACCAAGTGAGAGAGTAATTGTGGTAGGGGATCTGAATGCTAAAGTAGGAGAAACTTTTAGAGAGGGTGTGGTAGGTAAGTTTGGGGTGCCAGGTGTAAATGATAATGGGAGCCCTTTGATTGAACTTTGTATAGAAAGGGGCTTAGTTATAGGTAATACATATTTTAAGAAAAAGAGGATAAATAAGTATACAAGATATGATGTAGGGCGAAATGACAGTAGTTTGTTGGATTATGTATTGGTAGATAAAAGACTGTTGAGTAGACTTCAGGATGTACATGTTTATAGAGGGGCCATAGATATATCAGATCACTTTCTAGTTCTAGCTACACTGAGAGTAAAAGGTAGATGGGATACAAGGAGAATAGAAGCATCAGGGAAGAGAGAGGTGAAGGTTTATAAACTAAAAGAGGAGGCAGTTAGGGTAAGATATAAACAGCTATTGGAGGATAGATGGGCTAATGAGAGCATAGGCAATGGGGTCGAAGAGGTATGGGGTAGTTTTAAAAATGTAGTGTTAGAGTGTTCAGCAGAAGTTTGTGGTTACAGGAAAGTGGGTGCGGGAGGGAAGAGGAGCGATTGGTGGAATGATGATGTGAAGAGAGTAGTAAGGGAGAAAAAGTTAGCATATGAGAAGTTTTTACAAAGTAGAAGTGATGCAAGGAGGGAAGAGTATACAAGGAGGAACAACATCTTGTAGGAGTGAGGAAGAGCCAGTTGTGAGTGTGGGGGAAGTTCGTGAGGCAGTAGGTAAAATGAAAGGGGGTAAGGCAGCCGGGATTGATGGGATAAAGATAGAAATGTTAAAAGCAGGTGGGGATATAGTTTTGGAGTGGTTGGTGCAATTATTTAATAAATGTATGGAAGAGGGTAAGGTACCTAGGGATTGGCAGAGAGCATGCATAGTTCCTTTGTATAAAGGCGAAGGGGATAAAAGAGAGTGCAAAAATTATAGGGGGATAAGTCTGTTGAGTATACCTGGCAAAGTGTATGGTAGAGTTATTACTGAAAGAATTAAGAGTAAGACGGAGAATAGGATAGCAGATGAACAAGGAGGCTTTAGGAAAGGTAGGGGGTGTGTGGACCAGGTGTTTACAGTGAAACATATAAGTGAACAGTATTTAGATAAGGCTAAAGAGGTCTTTGTGGCATTTATGGATTTGGAAAAGGCGTATGACAGGGTGGATAGGGGGGCAATGTGGCAGATGTTGCAGGTGTATGGTGTAGGAGGTAGGTTACTGAAAGCAGTGAAGAGTTTTTATGAGGATAGTGAGGCTCAAGTTAGAGTATGTAGGAAAGAGGGAAATTATTTCCCAGTAAAAGTAGGCCTTAGACAAGGATGTGTGATGTCACCGTGGTTGTTTAATATATTTATAGATGGGGTTGTAAGAGAAGTAAATGCGAGGGTCTTGGCAAGAGGCGTGGAGTTAAAAGATAAAGAATCACACATAAAGTGGGAGTTGTCACAGTTGCTCTTTGCTGATGACACTGTGCTCTTGGGAGATTCTGAAGAGAAGTTGCAGAGATTGGTGGATGAATTTGGTAGGGTGTGCAAAAAGAAGAAAATTGAAAGTGAATACAGGAAAGAGTAAGGTTATGAGGATAACAAAACGATTAGGACATGAAAGATTGGATATCAGATTGGAGGGAGAGAGTATGGAGGAGGTGAATGTATTCAGATATTTGGGAGTTGACATGTCAGCGGATGGGTCTATGAAAGATGAGGTGAATCATAGAATTGATGAGGGGAAAAGGGTGAGTGGTGCACTTAGGAGTCTGTGGAGACAAAGAACTTTGTCCTTGGAGGCAAAGAGGGGAATGTATGAGAGTATAGTTTTACCAACGCTCTTATATGGGTGTGAAGCATGGGTGATGAATGTTGCAGCGAGGAGAAGGCTGGAGGCAGTGGAGATGTCATGTCTGAGAGCAATGTGTGGTGTGAATATAATGCAGAGAATTCGTAGTTTGGAAGTTAGGAGGAGGTGCAGGATTACCAAAACTGTTGTCCATAGGGCTGAGGAAGGGTTGTTGAGGTGGTTCGGACATGTGGAGAGAATGAAGCGAAACAGAATAACTTCAAGAGTGTATCAGTCTGTAGTGGAAGGAAGGCGGGGTAGGGGTCAGCCTAGGAAAGGTTGGAGGGAGGGGGTAAAGGAGGTTTTGTGTGCGAGGGGCTTGGACTTCCAGCAGGCATGCGTGAGCGTGTTTGATAGGAGTGAATGGAGACAAATGGTTTTTAATACTTGACGTGCTGTTGGAGTGTGAGCAAAGTAACATTTATGAAGGGGTTCAGGGAAACCGGCAGGCCGGACTTGAGTCCTGGAGATGGGAAGTACAGTGCCTGCACTCTGAAGGAGGGGTGTTAATGTTGCAGTTTAAAAACTGTAGTGTAAAGCACCCTTCTGGCAAGACAGTGATGGAGTGAATGATGGTGAAAGTTTTTCTTTTTCGGGCCACCCTGCCTTGGTGGCTACCCTGCCTTGGTGGCCACCCTGCCTTGGTGGGAATCGGCCAGTGTGATAATAATATATAAAAATAATGTATTTATTTAAGAGCCCAACTTTATTCTGCCTACTGTTGCCTCAACTAAAAATACATCTAATTTGAACAACCAGTCACTGATATTGAATAATGAATACCAATCATGCTTAATAATTGCCGATTCTACAATATTCCTTTCAAGCCAGGAGTAACAAGGGAAGATGACTCTTGCTTCCCGACAATTTGCTGGGTTATTACAAGCTCTAATGTGGTTGAATAGTGCCTTCGGCTCCTGTGCATATGCATTGAGTAACAGTGTTGGGAAATTCTCACCTGTAATGGTTTTCCCATTTGTCCCAAATAGGAGAGACTGCAACCAACTCTGTAGATACCACCAACATGTTGATGGGGTGAATTCTTTATCAGAATGCTTCTAACAGTCCGTGAATTTTTAAATACTACTTGTATATTAAATCTTCTAAGAGCATTCGGCAAGATAGATCAATTTTGGTTATATGGGAGGACCAGCACATTCTTGGTCTGAGGTGTTATCCTAGGTTCTGTTCTATAATAAGTTTTAGCTGCCAGTAAGGCAGATTCTACAAACACCTTGGGATACCACAGTTTCGTGCCAATGTCAAATATTTTCCTAATTTCTTCATCTTGTGCTTGGGGATCAACTGCAGCAACACACCTAAAGCCAATAATAACCCAACAAAAAGCTGAAGTAAGAATAATCACTAAATCCCATCCCTGGCAACACCCCCCCCCCCACTCTTCATAGATCTAAACTTACTCCCTGTTCAGTACATCCACACTTACTACTGTGCAATCTACATCTACAGGACCTTAAACTCCAATATCAACCCTGACCTAAAACGCTTTCTTGATAGTTGTGACAGAACCCACAGGCATAACACCAGACATAAACATCTCTACGACATTCCCCATGTCCGACTAAACCTTTACAAAAATTCAATGTATGTCAAAGGCCCTAAAATCTGGAACACCCTACCTGAGAACTCTAGAACTGCAGACACATTCATCACCTTCAAAACTACCATTAGAAAACATCTTATCTCCCTGATAAACCCCATCAACTAACTACACGAATACCACCTGGTGGTTCACACTTACACTCACTCACCCATTTGACCATAAACAGAAATATTAATCTCAATCTTAAAATAATGAATCCTATGATACTCCAATACTGAAACTATGTACTGTGCCAAAACAAAAGCATTCACATTGCTAAACTCACAAACTAGTATTTAGTCACTTCGCCATAATACCAACTTACCTCATAATTTGTAATATTTTAAAATAAAGAATTAAACTAAGTCTGCCCGAAATGCCTAGCCATGCTAGGCGTTCTAGTGGTACACTCTGTAATCATTATTTAACTATATGTAAACGACACAACAACCAAATTCTGTAAATTCAACATTGTAATCTTTATAGAGAATAAACTTTGAATTGAATCTAGGAACTCCGGACTGCACGCTCTATAGGCTCTCAGAAACATAGTAAGAAATACACTCCTTTTGACTCTAGTCTCGTGGTTGATATAGTAGTGAATGTATGAGCACACATTGGTGACCTTCCTATATACTGTAAACTTAACTTTCTGTGAACTCGGTGTATCAACACATCTAAGAATGGAAGTTTACAGTCCACCTCTTTCTCCACAGGGAATTTAATAGACAGGAGTAAAGTGTTACGTCTTGGTAAAGATGTATCAAGGGTCATAAAATTTGGCCAAAGACACAAGATGTCATCCATATATCTGAACCAATTAGCTCTACATGGCAGAATATCTTTCAAGAGCCTATTTTTGAAAAATTCCATATACAGATTGCTCAATAAGGGGGACAACGGATTATCCATAGTCATTCCATGTTTGTGAGAATAGTATTTCCCCTCAAACTCAAACTTGCATTCAACAACACACAGATTAATAAATTCAATAAAGGTAAAGAGAACTAGCCTAATTCTTCTTCCAAAAAAGATAGCAAGTCGAGAACAGGAACTCTCGTGAACAACCCAGTGACATCAAAACTAACCAACGTAAAATCATTAGACATGTTAGTATTTTGCAATTTGTCGATGAAATCAACCTTGTTTTTTGAGTTTAAATGAGTTTAATTTAATGAGCCCCATTTCCTTTACATAACTTTTAGAAGTCTCCCGTTTAAATGTTAACGTTTTCTCGTACCCCCTGCTTTAAATGGATAGGTTTTCTCGTACCCCCTCCTTTAAATGGACACGTTTTCTCGTACCCCTTCCTTTAAATGGACACGTTTTCTCGTACCCCCTCCTTTAAATGTTAACGTTTTCTCGTACCCCCTCCTTTAAATGTTAACGTTTTCTCGTACCCTCTCATTTAAATGTTAACGTTTTCTCGTACCCCCTCCTTTAAATGTTAACGTTTTCTCGTACCCCCTCCTTTAAATGTTAACGTTTTCTCGTACCCCCTCCTTTAAATGTTAACGTTTTCTCGTACCCCCTCCTTTAAATGTTAACGTTTTCCTGTGGGTGGTTACCCGACAATTACCAGTGACTTCTATATCACTGACAATATATTTATATATGTAAAGTTACTGATACCAAAGCAGGGTGTGGCCGAATTTTTTATTATTGCCACGTTAATTTCGTTTAAGCGGTTGCAATATCAACGCTTGTGGGATTTTTCTAATGCTATAATATTCATCCTTCTGGTTGTGGACGCTGGTGTGCCTGGAGGCACTTCTCGTATCGTTCTCTCTCTCTATCTCTCTCCCTCCCTCACTCACCCCATATGAAGACGTCCTTTGGGAACGTACTTGCTTGGACATCCTCCTTTTTTCTGCAATTTTGTAAGCTCCTGATGAAGTGTTGATTGCAGCACGAAAGGCCTAGGGCTATCAATCTACTCCCTCCGTGGTTATTTTGCCTCCTGTATCGCTTGGTTTTGCGATATTTGCATAATATATATATATCTATATATATATATATATATATATATATATATATATATATATATATATATATATATATATATGTCGTGCCGAATAGGCAGAACTTGCCATCTTGGCTTAAATAGCAACGCTCATCTTGCCATATAGGACATGCGAAAATTTGCGTAAGCAATAATTTCGCCAAAATCATTCTGAACCTAACGAAAAAAATATATTTCACTGTGTTTGTTTAGTATTAAATTATTGTAAACAAATCTAAAATATATTTAGTTGGGTTAGGATAAAATAAATTGTTCTTGTTGTAATAAGGTTAGGTAAGTTTTCTGAGATTCTTTTGGTGCAAAATTAAAATTTTTTACATTAACATTAATGAAAAAATCTATCTTTAAACTTATAAGAGAAAATTTTAGAAAGAACTTAATTTTAAAAGAGTTCTTGCTAATTGACCAGTTTTACATATTCGGCACGACATATATATATATATATATATATATATATATATATATATATATATATATATATATATATATATATATATATATACGTGCATATATATATATATATATATATATATATATATATATATATATATATATATATATGCAAACAATCGCAGACGGGCGATTGTAGCTATGCAGGACAAGCCACATGAGGGTGGAAATCTTTAGTTCAAGTACTTTCACATTTCTTAGTGCATCATCAGGAGCTGTGCAATGTTGCAAGGGAGCAACCAAAGCAGGGAGAGAGGTCTCAGAGTAGCGTAGGTGTCACCGGCCACGGTTACCCTTAGGGTAACATTGCACAGCTCCTGATGACGGTCTGAGAAGTGTGAAAGTAATTGAGCTAAAGATTTCCACCCCGCGTGGCTTGTCCTACACACACACACACACACACACACACACACACACACACACATACATACATATATATATATATATATATATATATATATATATATATATATATATATATATTATAAAGAATGAAAGGCATTAATCAGTAGACATCTAAGACGAGTTTTGCAGGTAAGATGGGGAGGGGAGAGGGGGATTGTCTTTGTTCAGGGGGAAGAATAGTACAGTGGGAAGGGATGAAGGTTTGGGATAAAGGGGAGAGGGGAGTCGGAGAGGATGGGGGGGACAGGAGCGGGAGGAAGAAGGTTGGGATGGAGAAGATAGTGGAGAAGAAAAAGATATATTCACCAGTGGCATTGTTTGTCTGGTCTATTGTACCATTGTTAGTGCCAAAACTCTGCACTCAGAAACCGCCTCTATTATTTAACCTCTCTTCCCAACCTCATCTAGTGCCTCAGGGCACTCAAGGAAGCTCATTCATTCACGCACACACACACACACACACACATGTACATAAATATATATTTATAATGTATATATATATTTATAATGTATATATATATTTATAATATATATATATATATATATATATATATATATATACGCGCTTGCCGGCGTGGAGGGAGGGAGCCAGTGTGTGGTGCTCCATACATTGTGTGTGTAAACCAGGAACCAACATGGTTTACGCGGGCCAGTTTCGGCAGACATCATCGTGAGCATCCACCGGAGATCACGGAGTTGTGACAAACCTCTGCATCGGACCATTGCTTCTGTATCAGTGAAAGTGCAGTGTGCATGTTGGGATTTGGGAAGTAGCGGTGGTGAGGGGATCCTGGCAGTGGAGGTGTGGAGGAGGTTTTGTTTACATCTGTGATCGGCCGGGGTCGCGGGTTGGGGAGGGAAGTGGCCGTCCACGACACGGTCATTGGATGATGAACAGAAGAACACCTCTGTTAATAGTGTGAGCATGGTGATTAGTGTGCCAAATGACGAGGGTTTTTTCTAAATGGAACAATAAGTGTATAACAATTAGCAAAAGTTAGTCAGTGATGTGCGTCTTGAGCGAACACACAGGGCCACTCCCTCCCCCCTCCCCCATCCCAGATCCCCTCCCCTCATCCCAGCCTAGGCCCACTGACTTCCTGACCAAGGGTGTTGCCGTTTAGTGCCCCACCAATTACAAGTTCCGCCGCTCGCTACTCCCCCACCCTCATCCCCCATACATCCATGCTGCCCTTCACCCGTCACCCCACAGCTGGCGCCCTCCCACCCCCACGATATCAGCAATGTCACAAGTAGTCGCGGGTTCCCAGGAATCTTCACGACAGAGCCAAAGCTGTCGTTCACGAGGCATCTGCCGGGTGTGCCACAGGGAATGTGCACTCAATCCCACATCTGGCAACATCCGTGCACACAATGGATGTCTAGGCTCCAGGAGAGCTCCAAATGAGAACAACCAACAGCCTCCCCCAGCAGACAGGGCTGACAGCTACCGTGACTTCACCTCTACAGGGGACCTCAAATCTGCAATCAAATTAACATCCACCAGGACTCTGACACACATCCCCAAAGCAGCTCGTCCTCAAGCTGCTAGCAAATTCACTGACCTTCTGAAGAAAGTCAACGATGCTCCTTCAAACAACAGATCCTGGCACAACTTGCTGCTTTTTGGCAATGCCTGTTTGGCTGTCCCACCAATAAATGAATTCCCAAGGGATGACAACCTCGTCCGTCTCCCCCCTAGGGCGACAAACACCCGCCGGGCAAATGCCAACAACAGGACACCCGACACCTCAAAAATCAGAACCCAAATTAGCAAAAAAATAGAAGAGGGTAATACTATTGGAGCTCTGAGACTTATAACCAGTGAGGATACCATCGCTCCCAAGGACGTCAGCACGGCGCAAGCTCTGAAGGACAAACATCCACCCAGGGCTCCCAGTACCAACATTGACCTCCCTGACATTGCAGCAGGCATACAACATCTAACCTTACAGGATGCTGATGTGTATAAAGCTGCTATGTCATTTCCACAGGGTTCAGCAGGAGGTTTCACCGGTTTAAGGCCTCAACACTTAAAACAAATACTCAATCCAGCACTTGGTGAGGTTTCAGAGAGGCTGCTGTCTGAACTCACCAAATTTTCCAACCTGTGCCTGGCTGGCGGTGTCCCAGAGGCCATCAGACCCTTTTTCTTTGGTGCCTCATTGTGTGCCCTCCGGAAAAAGGATGGCGGAATCAGGCCCATTGCAGTGGGTAACACCCTTCGGCGCCTAGTCGTCAAGGCTGCAGTAAGAAGGGTGAGTCAAGAGGCTGCTGCAATGCTGAAACCAACTCAGCTCGGTTTCGGCGTTCAACAGGGCTGTGAAGCAGCTGCCCATGCAGCACGAGTATATATCAAAAACATGTCCTATGAAAAAGCCTTGGTCAAATTGGACTTTGCCAATGCTTTCAACTCAGTCAGAAGGGATGCTGCTCTCCAAGCAGTTTATAGAAACTTCCCTTCCCTTTATCCCTTCATAGAATCGTGTTATAGTGTGACTTCCAAACTATTGTTTGGGGACCATGAAATTGACTCGTGTGAGGGCGTGCAACAGGGGGACCCTCTCGCCCCCTTTCTATTTTGTTTGGTCATCAAGGAAGTCACGGAGGCACTCTCCAGCGAGCTCAATATCTGGTTCCTGGACGACGGTACCCTAGCTGGCACAACAGAATCTCTCCTGGAGGACATCAGTAAAATTAAAGACATGGGAGAAAGCCTGGGCCTTTCTTTAAACCCCACCAAATGTGAAATAGTTTCTACCAATCAACAGATGATCCAGAATATTAGTGCCGTTTTACCAGGAGCACGAGCCATTGATCCAGCCAATAGCACTCTCCTCAGTGCTCCTCTTGGGTCCAATGCCATCGATCTGATCCTAGGAAAAAAAGTCTCAGACCTCTGGACGATGGAAAGCAGGATGAAAGACATTGACACACACGATGCCTTCTACCTACTCACCAGGTGCCTGTCAATCCCAAAACTTACCTATTTTCTGAGATGCTCCCCAGCCTTCACCAGTCCAAAACTCAAGGAATATGACTCTCTCCTGAAGGCCATGCTAGAGAGTGTATTGAATCTTTCCCTTGATGATGGACAGTGGTTGCAAGCCTCACTTCCGGTCAGGCTTGGAGGGCTAGGAGTACGCAGATCCTCCCAGATTGCTCTACCAGCTTTCCTGTCCTCTTCCATTGCATCAAACGAGTTGATAAGACAAATTCTTCCTGACACCCTCAGTGACTCAGCAGGAATAGAAGACCCTAGCTATGCCAGTGCCATCACCGAATGGGAGACTCTTGCTGCTCCAGCACCAAACCCTAGTGCAGCACTGGCTCACAAACAGTCAAGCTGGGATGGCCCAATTGCTGAAAAGGTGTTTGCCAACATGCTCAGGGCTGCAACATCAGATAGGGAGATTGCCCGTCTCCAGGCTGTGAGTGCACCTCACTCCGGGGACTTCCTCCAAACAGTTCCCATATCGGCAATGGGAACGCGACTCGACCCTAAGACCCTCCGTATTGCAGTGGCTCTGCGCCTTGCTGCCCCAATTCACACAGAATATATGTGTATTTGCGGCGAAGTGCAAGCAGACCAATACGGTCTACATGGTCTTAACTGTTCCAAAACCAAGGGCTGGCATGCAAGACACAATGAGGTCAACGACATCATTAAGAGAACCCTTGCTACAGCTGGATGCCCTGCCGAGAGGGAGCCACGATCCCTTGCAGTAAACAATACCCACAACCCAGCAAACCGCCCCGACGGGATCACCATCTATCCTTGGAAGAATAGCAAGCTCTTAGCCAACAGTATCAATTTGTCCCAGTGGGATCAGAGACCTTGGGATCATGGGGAAAAAATGCCACACGTTTCCTTAAAGAATTGGGTTCCAGACTCATCGACACCACCAGGGACCCAAGAGCAGCCACTTTCATGTTCCAGCGCCTCAGCGTCGCCATCCAGAGGGGAAATGCTTGCTGCATACTTGGCTCACGTCCAGCCTCGGAGGAGCTGGAGGAAATTCATGATCTTTGATACATTGTGCCATTGTATTCATGTTTATGTTTTTTTCTGTAAATGTGTTTTGTTTATTAATAAATGTTCACATAGAATAAAAAATATATAGGGGTGGTAGGAGAAGAAAATATTCAAACAGCTCAGGGGAGAACCTTGAGTTTTCCTTGAGGTACGTTTATTGTCTTCTCTGAGGATGAGGGTCCCCATTCCAGCTATAGAGGTGGTACTTCTCTCTCTCTCTCTCTCTCTCTCTCTCTCTCTATATATATATATATATATATATATATATATATATATATATATATATATATATATATATACATATGACTGACAGTGTCAGCGTGCCTCGTTGTGCTCTGGGTTTTCTGGTGTTTTCACGGTGGCTCTTACGTGCTAGAACTTTAATTTGTGTCATCAATCCTATACGATACATCCCTCTAGCGCCTGGAACCAATCTTGGGCGGAAAACATTATATACTGAGTCAAAAAAGGAGAATTAGTGTTCACTACCTAGCAGAGTTTACTGCCAGAGGGGAATCATAGGCCTGTGTCCCATGTGAAAAAATAATAATAATTGAACTTTGTGTCAGAGGAAAGAAAGTCTCCCTGAAAACATTGAGTATACATAGTGTATAGTGTATACTACAGTGGCTCCCTAGTATATTGATGATAAAGGCTAAAGTGTCATTTGAAAACAGGTGAATTTGTAAATGAAGTGATAAGCCTATAGAGGCAGGTGCCAGAAGTCGCCAGAAACTTACCACAGGTCAGCTGTTTTTAATAATCTTCCTGGCTTGCTAGTGTACTCGCATATAATCTAGTGATACCAGTGAATAGCAGAATACAGTGTTGTAGTAGCAACTAACCAGTATTATAATGGTACTTAGTGGAGTGGAGTAACTTTCATTAGTTTCTTTTTTCTTGAAATACCAGACATATACTATGAATTTCATATAACCTGTAGTTACCAGCGGTCGCAATATACACAACGAGAAGCAATTATTACTCCTGAAAAAGCGTCCTTCCTCCAAAATTTGCACCAGTGAACTATAGTGATAATATAGCATTTATTGTGGTGGAGACGGAAAAAAAATAGAAAAGCTAGATACAGCGATTGATAAACAAGGGTTGAGGTCGACCGTTCGTCACTGTAGGAGTTGCCAGCAGTCACCGGCTCTTCAACACGCAAGTTATACTTTTGTATCAATCAAATCACATATTACTCGGGTAGATAATTTCCAGTAGATCCTTCATGTGTTAGCTCAAATCACCGACCAGTATGGTTTAAATAAGTGACCCACTGATCAGATCAGATAGACTGGTCTGAACCCTTGACTGGTCCGAACCCTTGACTGGTCCGAACCCTGGACTGGTTTCAAACGGTTTCGTTGGACAATAAAGCAGACTGTAAACGGATGGGGTTGTAGGCGCCCTTATAAACACAAACATTAAATATATACCAGGAACGTGCACGGTAAGCTGTCCAATATACAAAAACAGTTAGAAACAGAAATACAAATAGCTAGAGCTTCATTTAAGGAGGTTATTAATAGAATATTCAAGAGGTTGCTAGTAGAATTGCAGTAAATCAACCATTCAAATCATTATGAAGCTGTGTGTAGTCTGTGGTCAGTCAAACAAACGGGCTTCCACATGCATAAATTGTCATTTTTGTGGAAATTGGTGTCACGCCCCTTGTGCAGATATCCAAGAACTAGCTACAAGCAGTATTAAAACAGGGAAGTGTTTTTGGGTATGCCCAAATGAGATAAATCTGTGGACTAAAATCACAAGGGTATTAAAAGAGGTCAACATCAAAGCTGCTTTCATAGAAAACCTGGAAGCTTTCTACAACAGATGGGAACAAAAAAAGTCTGGGCTGAATGGTACTGCCCTTGATACTGGCCATGTAGTCAGAAACTGTAAGACTGGAGATGATGTCCTGGTAGTCAGTAAATGGGGGGCTGATAGTGCTGTCCTGAGAGACAGTAATGGTGAAGCTGGAGGTGCTGTTCTGGGAGACAGTAATGGTGAAGCTGGAGGTGCTGTCCTGGGAGACAGTAATGGTGAAGCTGGAGATGCTGTCCTGGGAGACAGTAATGGTGAAGCTGGAGATGCTGTCCTGGGAGACAGTAATGGTGAAGCTGGAGATTTTGTCCAGGTAGTCAGGAATTATACGCAGGAAGGAATACATATAAATGACCTCATAGGGGACAGGAGCCATAGTAGGGAAACAAGTGTAGTCAAAGATAAGATAAAACCAATATTGCAAACTAGAAATACCGCAGGAAATAGCAAACAAGAGGACTCCACTAGCAATAGTGAGGATATATTACCAAAAACAACTGGTGGGAGCTCCATTGTTGGTGCTAGGGAGGATAGAAGTAAGACAGGGAAACATGCACCAACAGGGAATACAGTCACAGAAACCCAAGGCAAACGGAAACCAAGCCTGTGCACATACTATGCACTCGGTATCTGCTGGCATGGGAAATCTGGAAAAACAGATGGGACGTGCAACTATGACCACCCTAGAAAATGCCATGCCCATATGACTACAGGAAAATGCAAACTCCCTTCCTGTAAGCTTTTTCACCCTGAACTGTGTACCTCTTCAGTACAGGAAAGACTGTGCTATAACTTAAATTGCCAGGCATACCATCTAAAGGGGACAAAAAGATACAAAACATCCAGGCCATGGGAAAACCTGGGTAGCCACAGCCACTCAAGAGGGAGAGGTTTTTTAGTGCCAGGAAGGAAAAAAAAACTGGCAGGAAATGGCAGAAATCGTACACCAAATCCAGTCATTCCTGGAGTGGAACCACAGTCGATGGCCTCCACTCCAAACCAACAGATACAGATACTAATGCCGGAAAAAAATCCCCCCCCAGTACCAACAATACCACCAGTCCGATAACATTCTTCTTTGCAAATATACAGGGTCTAAAGCCAGCAACAAGCAACAAAATACCTTTCATCCGTGGACTGCTTGCAGAGGCAAAGGCAATGTTCGCGGCTTTCACTGAGACCCACATGAAGGATCACTTGGACAACGAAATATGGATCCCAGGTTACAACCTATACAGATGTGACAGAGTGAACAGGCAAAAGGAAGGGGTTGGCCTGTACATTGCAGAGTCACTTGTTTGCACAGAACTGCTAAAGGCCTCAAATGATGTAGTGGAAGTTTTAGCAGTAAAGGTCGAGAACCAAAACCTAGTCATTGTGGTAGTCTACAAGCCTCCGGATGCAACATCCCAGCAATTCCAGGAACAGCTGTTAAAAATTGACCACTGTCTGGAAAATCTTCCAGCTCCTGCACCCAACATCTTGCTCCTGGGGGATTTCAACTTAAGGCACCTAAAATGGAGGAATATAGCAAATAATATTGTTGCAGTAATAACACCAGGAGGCAGCTCTGATGAAAACTCACACTCACACGAGCTTTTAATCTCTGCACAAAATTAAATTTAAACAAGCAAATAATAGAGCCTACTAGACTGGAGAATACACTAGACCTCATCTTCACTAACAATGATGATCTGATAAGAAATGTCACCATATCAAAAACAATATACTCAGATCACAACATAATTGAGGTTCAGATATGTATGCGCGGAGCCCCAGACCGACATTATGAGATTAGTCACGAGGGAGCATTCACCAAATTCAACTTCAATAACAAAAACATAAAGTGGGACCAAGTAAACCAAGTCCTAACCGATATAAGCTGGGAAGATATACTAAGCAACACAGACCCCAACTTATGCCTAGAACAGATTAACTCGGTGGCACTCGATGTATGCACAAGGCTTATTCCTCTAAGAAAAAGGAGGAGTAGATGTAAAACAGAAAGAGACAGGCGCTCCCTTTACAGGCGACGGAAAAGAATTACAGAGGTCAATATATCTGAAATGCGTAGGGAGACACTGGTCAGAGAAATAGCAAGCATCGAACTTAAGCTAAAAGAATCCTTTAGGAGTCAGGAATCGCGGGAAGAACTAAAAGCCATAAATGAAATCGAAAGAAACCCAAAGTATTTCTTCTCCTATGCCAAATCAAAATCGAGAACAACGTCCAGTATTGGGCCCCTACTTAAACAAGATGGGTCCTACACAGATGACAGCAAGGAAATGAGTGAGCTACTCAAGTCTCAATATGACTCAGTTTTTAGCAAGCCGCTAACCAGACTGAGAGTCGAAGATCAAAATGAATTTTTTATGAGAGAGCCACAAAATTTGATTAACACAAGCCTATCCGATGTTATTCTGACGCCAAATGACTTCGAACAGGCGATAAATGACATGCCCATGCACTCTGCCCCAGGGCCAGACCCATGGAACTCTGTGTTCATCAAGAACTGTCACGAGCCTTTTCCATCCTATGGAGAGGGAGCATGGACACGGGGGTCGTCCCACAGTTACTAAAAACAACAGACATAGCCCCACTCCACAAAGGGGGCAGTAAAGCAACAGCAAAGAACTACAGACCAATAGCACTAACATCCCATATCATAAAAATCTTTGAAAGGGTCCTAAGAAGCAAGATCACCACCCATCTAGAAACCCATCAGTTACACAACCCAGGGCAACATGGGTTTAGAACAGGTCGCTCCTGTCTGTCTCAACTATTGGATCACTACGACAAGGTCCTAAATGCACTAGAAGACAAAAAGAATGCAGATGTAATATATACAGACTTTGCAAAAGCCTTCGACAAGTGTGACCATGGCGTAATAGCGCACAAAATGCGTGCTAAAGGAATAACAGGAAAAGTCGGTCGATGGATCTATAATTTCCTCACTAACAGAACACAGAGAGTAGTCGTCAACAGAGTAAAGTCCGAGGCAGCTACGGTGAAAAGCTCTGTTCCACAAGGCACAGTACTCGCTCCCATCTTGTTCCTCATCCTCATATCGGACATAGACAAGGATGTCAGCCACAGCACCTTGTCTTCCTTTGCAGATGACACCCGAATCTGCATGACAGTGTCTTCTATTGCAGACACTGCAAGGCTCCAGGCGGACATCAACCAAATCTTTCAGTGGGCTGCAGAAAACAATATGAAGTTCAACGATGAGAAATTTCAATTACTCAGATATGGTAAACATGAGGAAATTAAATCTTCATCAGAGTACAAAACAAATTCTGGCCACAAAATAGAGCGAAACACCAACGTCAAAGACCTGGGAGTGATCATGTCGGAGGATCTCACCTTCAAGGACCATAACATTGTATCAATCGCATCTGCTAGAAAAATGACAGGATGGATAATGAGAACCTTCAAAACTAGGGAGGCCAAGCCCATGATGACACTCTTCAGGTCACTTGTTCTATCTAGGCTGGAATATTGCTGCACACTAACAGCACCTTTCAAGGCAGGTGAAATTGCCGACCTAGAAAATGTACAGAGAACTTTCACGGCGCGCATAACGGAGATAAAACACCTCAATTATTGGGAGCGCTTGAGGTTCCTAAACCTGTATTCCCTGGAACGCAGGAGGGAGAGATACATGATTATATACACCTGGAAAATCCTAGAGGGACTAGTACCGAACTTGCACACGAAAATCACTCACTACGAAAGCAAAAGACTTGGCAGACGATGCACCATCCCCCCAATGAAAAGCAGGGGTGTCACTAGCACGTTAAGAGACCATACAATAAGTGTCAGGGGCCCGAGACTGTTCAACTGCCTCCCAGCACACATAAGGGGGATTACCAACAGACCCCTGGCAGTCTTCAAGCTGGCACTGGACAAGCACCTAAAGTTAGTTCCGGATCAGCCGGGCTGTGGCTCGTACGTTGGTTTGCGTGCAGCCAGCAGCAACAGCCTGGTTGATCAGGCTCTGATCCACCAGGAGGCCTGGTCACAGACCGGGCCGCGGGGGCGTTGACCCCCGGAACTCTCTCCAGGTAAACTCCAGGTATATATATATATATATATATATATATATATAAATATATATACATATATATATATATATAATATATATATATATATTATATATATATATAAGAACATAAGAACATAAGAACGAAGGAACACTGCAGAAGGCCTACTGGCCCATGCGAGGCAGGTCCAAGTCCCTACCGGCTTAAGCCAATGCACCCAACCTAGTCAGGTCAGGTCACATTGACTCAAGGGAGGAACACGGCAACCGACCCGTTAGCACAAGCTATCAGGTCTAACTCACACCCACCCACATCTACTCATGTATTTATCCAACCTATTTTTAAAGCTACACAACGTTCTGGCCTCTATAACGGTACTTGGGAGTTTGTTCCACTCATCCACAACTCTATTACCAAACCAGTACTTTCCTATATCCCTCCTGAATCTGAATTTTTCCAACTTAAAACCATTGCTGCGAGTCCTGTCTAGGCTAGATATTATCAGCACACTATTTACATCCCCTTTATTTATTCCTGTCTTCCACTTATAAACCTCAATCATATCCCCCCTAATTCTACGTCTTTCTAGAGAGTGCAGTTTCAGGGCCCTTAGTCTATCCTCATAGGGAAGGTTTCTGATACATGGGATCATCTTTGTCATCCTCCTTTGTACATTTTCCAGAGAATTTATATCCATTCTGTAATACGGTGACCAAAACTGTGCAGCATAATCTAAATGAGGCCTAACCAAGGATGTATAGAGTTGAAGAACAACCTGAGGACTCCTATTATTTATGCTTCTTGATATGAAGCCAAGGATTCTATTAGCTTTATTGCGAACACTTATGCACTGTTGTCTTGGTTTCAGATTACTGCTAACCAGAACTCCTAAATCTTTTTCGCAATCCGTAATATTAAGATCTACATTATTTAGTTTATATGTGGCATGGTTATTGTCCTGTCCAACATTTAGAACTTTGCATTTGTCTATATTAAACTGCATCTGCCACTTCTCCGACCACTGCATCAGTCTATTCAAATCTTCCTGGAGTGCTCGAATGTCCTCGTCAGAATGAATTCGACGGCCTATTTTGGTGTCATCGGCAAACTTGCCGATGTCGCTCTTTATGCCCTCATCTATGTCGTTTATGTAGATTGTGAACAGCAGGGGGCCCAACACTGACCCCTGTGGAACACCGCTCGTGACGCTTCCCCACTCTGATTTCTCCCCATTTATGCAAACTCTCTGCTGCCTATTTGTCAACCATGCCTCTATCCAGGAAAAAATTTCTCCTCCTATTCCATGTGCTTTAATTTTCCTCAATAGTCTCTGATGTGGGACCCTGTCAAAAGCCTTACTGAAGTCCATATACACAATATCATATTCGTTACCATGATCTACCTCCTCAAATACCTTAGTGAAAAAAGTTAATAAATTCGTAAGGCAGGAACGTCCCTTTGTAAAACCATGCTGAGATTCGTTGATTAATTTATGCTTTTCAAGGTGGCTACGAACTGCCTCGGCAATTATTGATTCCATAAATTTTCCCACTATGGAGGTTAGGCTTATTGGTCTATAGTTCGAAGCTAAGGACCTGTCACCTGTTTTGAAAATAGGTATCACATTTGCCATTTTCCACTTATCTGGCACCATGCCAGTTTGTAGTGATATGTTGAAAAGATTAGCCAAAGGTGTGCTAAGCTCCTCTTTACATTCCTTTAGAACCCTTGCATACAGTTCATCAGGGCCTGGGGATTTGTTAGGTTTTAATTTATCTATTTGCCTAAGGACCATGTCACTTGTGACCCTAATAGTGCACAGTTTATTATCGTCCTGTTCTACATAATTTATCATTACTGGAATATCACGGGGATTAGCGTGGACGGTTACAAAGCATGGCTTGCTTCTGCAGTGTTTTAAAAACTGAGTTTGGAGAGTTGAAGGAGGAGGTCTTGCTTCTCCAGGAGGAGATTAGGAGGCTGAAGGTCCACCTCAATGGGCCTGGGAGAGAGTGTGAGGTGGTTGGAGATGTGGGGAATGAGGCTTCTAGCAGTGAGGTGCAGTCTGTCTCTCACTGTGAGGAGGCTGTAGGTGGGGAGGTAGCAACGGGTACCAGCAGTGAGGTGCAGCCCAGCACCTGCTACAAGTGGCGAGTTGTTCACAGTAATGGGAGGCGCATCAGAGTAAGGAAAGTTAAGAGTGAAGATCTGAAGGTAGGAAATCGCTTCTCTGTTCTCCAGGATGAATGTACTTCAGTGGCCAGTGAAGGTAAGGGTACTACTGCCCCTGCAAATGAAGGTAAGCGCATTCTTGTGGTTGGTGACTCTCAGGTAAGATATGTTGACCGTGCTTTTTGTAATAGGAATAAGAAGATGAGAGATAGAGTGTGCTTCCCTGGAGCTGGTGTTGGGGACATTGTCAACAGACTGGATAATATCATGTCAGGTAATGGGAACAAGCCCATTATCTGTCTCAGTGCTGGTGGAAATGATATTGGGAAGGGTAGGAGAGAAGAGCTGCTAGATAAGTACAGGTCAGCTATAGATTTCATTAAGTCTAAGGGAGGGATCCCAATCATATGTAGCATCTTGCCTAGAAGGGGAGTAGGAAATGAATGGTTGTCTAGGGCAATTGGTGTAAATTGCTGGCTAGACAGATACTGCAAGGAACTTGCAATCCCATTCATTGACAACTGGAACAACTTTTATGGCAAACATGATATGTATGCAAGGGATGGGGTTCATCTCTCTGGGGCAGGGGTGGTAGCACTTGCAGACTCGATTGAGAAGGCCATTGGTGAAATGCCTATGATTTTAAACTGATGGAAGATAGAGGTATGGGTGTGTGTGGGAAACAAGCAGGTTGCAACACTAGGGTTGGAAACAGTAAATGTATAAAAGGCATTCAGCATGAAGTTATAAATAAAGACAATAGAACAGGTCAGAAAACAAAGGGGGACAGCAGAGGGCAGCAAGGGACTAGCTCCCTTAAGGTTTACTATACTAATAGCAGGAGTGTTAGAAATAAGATAGATGAGCTAAGATTAATTGCAAGTGCAGGAAACATAGATATTATTGCTATAACAGAGACCTGGCTCAATCTGAAAGATAGAGAGATGCCATCTGAATGTCACATACAAGGCTATAAATTATTCCACACTGACAGGGTCAACAGGAAAGGTGGTGGAGTAGCGATGTATGTCAGAGACAATTTAAATTGTTGTGTTAGACAAGATATTAAATTAGAAGCGTCAGCCACTGAATCTGTTTGGTTACAGCTTCTCGAGGGCCGAGAAAAACTAATTTTGGGTGTGATTTACAGGGCCCCAAATCTTGATAGGGAGTGCAGTAAACTTCTATGGGACGAAATTCGTAAGGCATCTACATACGAAAATGTTGTGCTAATGGGAGATTTCAACTATAGACAGATTGACTGGAGCAATTTGACAGGAAATTTAGAGTCGGGTGACTTTCTTGATACGATCCAGGATTGTTTTTTAAAACAGTTTGTGACAGAGCCAACTAGGGGAAATAACCTCCTTGACTTGGTTCTTGCCAGTAGGGAAACACTAATTAATAATCTTGAGGTTAATGATGAGCTTGGGGAGAGTGATCACAAATCACTCAGTTTTAACATATCATGGAATTCCCCTAATAATGGCAATCAAGTCTCCGTCCCTGACTTTCGCTTGGCTGATTTCATAGGACTGAAAAATTACTTAGGTGGGCTGAACTGGAATGACCTGACTAGGGGTCAGGTAGGTGGTGATGGTTGCCGATATGATGCTTTCCAGGGCATAGTTCTAGCTGCTCAGTCAAATTATGTTCCAAATAGGGAAATCAGATCAAACAAAAATGATCCTAAATGGATGAACAATAGATTAAAATATCTGATTGGTCAAAAGAGAGGCATATATAGGCAAATCAAAAGAGGAGAGGGGCAATTAAGAAATCGATATATTCAGTTAAAGAGAGAAATAAAAAAGGGAATTAGAAAAGCAAAAAGAGATTATGAGGTTAAAGTTGCAAGAGAATCGAAGACTAACCCAAAAGGATTCTTTCAGGTATACAGAAGTAAGATCAGGGACAAGATAGGCCCACTCAAAAGTTCCTCGGGTCAGCTCACTGACAGTGATAAGGAAATGTGTAGAATTTTTAACACATACTTCCTCTCAGTTTTTACACAGGAGGATACCAGTGATATTCCAGTAATGTGTGTGTGTGTGTGTGTGTGTGTGTGTGTGTGTGTGTGTGTGTGTGTGTGTGTGTGCGTGTGTGTGTGTGTGTGTTTGGCGTCTCTAATATAAATAGGCAACCATTCGTTGCTGCTACTACAAAGGACCCACCTCGATCCTGCGCCTCCAGAGGACAGAGGGAACGCTTGAACAAGAAGAATTAGATTAGCACAACATTAACACCATTGGGAAGTGGAGAGTACATCTTGCTGGAGTATACCTTACTGGAGTATGCCTTAATGGAGTATACCTTTCTGGAGTATACCTTACTGGTATACTTGCTACTGATAGCTACCATACCTCTCCACTCCGCTTATCACAGCATATATATTCTTCTGTAAGTTTTATTTTGGTAAACAGCAACCATCCAGGGAGGTACTACCCTCCTGTGTTGTGTGAAACACTGGAGGCAAGTTGGTAGACAACAACCATCCAGGGAGGTACTACCCTCCTGTGTTGCGTGAAACACTGGAGGCAGGTTGGTAGACAACAACCATCCAGGGAGGTACTACCCTCCTGTGTTGTGTGAAACACTGGAGGCAGGTTGGTAGACAACAACCATCCAGGGAGGTACTACCCTCCTGTGTTGTGTGAAACACTGGAAGCAGGTTGGTAGACAACAACCATCCAGGGAGGTACTACCCTCCTGGTTTGTGTGAAACACTGGAGGCAGGTTGGTAGACAACAACCATCCAGGGAGGTACTACCCTCCTGTGTTGTGTGAAACACTGGAGGCAGGTTGGTAGACAACAACCATCCAGGGAGGTACTACCCTCCTGTGTTGTGTGAAACACTGGAGGCAGGTTGGTAGACAACAACCATCCAGGGAGGTACTACCCTCCTGTGTTGTGTGAAACACTGGAGGCAGGTTGGTAGACAACAACCATCCAGGGAGGTACTTCCCTCCTGTGTTGTGTGAAACACTGGAAGCAGGTTGGTAGACAACAACCATCCAGGGAGGTACTACCCTCCTGTGTTGTGTGAAACACTGGAAGCAGGTTGGTAGACAACAATCATCCAGGGAGGTACTACCCTTATGTCATGTTTGAAACACTGGAAACAGGATGGTAGACAACAACCATCCAGGAAGGTACTACCCTCCTGTCATGTGTGTAATACGGGGAGCAGGATGGAAGACAACAATCATCCAGGGAGGTACTACCCTCCTGTCATGTTTGAAACACTGGAAGCAAGATGGTAGACAACAACCATCCAGGAAGGTACTACCCTCCTGTCATGTGTGAAACACTGGAAGCAGGATGGTAGACAACAACCATGCAGGGAGGCACTATCCTCCTGTCATGTGTGAAACATTGGAAGCAGGTTGGTAGACAACAACCATCCAGGGAGGTACTACCCTCCTGTCATGTGTGAAACACTGGAACCAGGTTGGTAAACAACAACCATCCAGGGTGGTACTACACTCCTGTCATGTGTGAAACACTGAAAGCAAGCTGGTACACAACCATCCAGGGAGGTACTACCCTCTTGTCATGTGTGAAATACGGGAGGAGGATGGTAGACAACAACCATCCAGGGAGGTACTACCCTCCTGTCATGTGTGAAACACTGGAAGCAGGATGGTAGACAAGAACCATCCAGGGAGGTACTACCCTCCTCTCATATGTGAAACACTGGAAGCAGGATGGTAGACAAGAACCATCCAAGGATGTACTACGCTCCTGTCATTCCCATGAAGAAGACCAACAAAAACACACTCAATAGTTAATCAGACGGAACGACCATTCACAGTCAGCTGCTATGAACGACCCTCACAGCCCCGACTCTGAAAACAACATGGAAGTATCTCAGAGACATTAACGAATTAGGACCATTTCTTCCACCACTTTCTTTTCCAATTAACGAAGAAATTATTGGCTTAAGGCCAGCCATGAGAAAAAGCAATATTGAAAGCGGTGTTGCCCCTCTGGTGGCAGGTAGACAAATAACACTGAGCTCTAATTTCGCCTCTTCCTGGTCCTAGTTTAGAAATAGCTGGGGAGGGTGGGGAAGGAAACGAGACCTATAGCACTTATTTTAATTAAGAATAAGACTGAGTTTAAGGTGTCATGGTCCTGAATAGCCGTGGGTGATAATTAGCTCATCTCAGTTCTGCTTATCTTAAGGGTCACTGTTAAAATATTTATATTCTGGTTGTTATTCTGATGCTAAGTCGGAAACCCCATTTATATTTTGTCTCCATTCTCTTTTGCCCTTATGAAACGTGCACACACACACACACACACACACACACACACACACACACACACACACACACACACACACACACACACACACTCTCTCTCGCACATATACTACCCTCTACCCCCATCCCCCTTGTGATGTAGTCCAGCTGGGCTTGTGAGGTCTCTGGGGAGACCTAATTTAACCAATTATATGGTCACACCTTGCCTTGGCAAACGTCTGTCAGCCACGCCCACGTCTGAGATCTTTTGTTCTTGACAGCATCAGACCTAGGCGTCAGGTCGTGCACGTGGTTGTGGGGTGTGCTTGGACCACGATATAAACCCAAGCAACAGCTGAGCTGTGGCTTAGTTCCTGTGATGAACTGTCCTCTGAACTATATTGTAAGTTGTATTCATTTTGGTCAAGTTAATTGTATTTCCCTGTCTCACTGCTTATGTGTACCACCCCATTTATCTAACCCCAATGATGTACTCTGGTTCCCAAATATATTATTGTACAAGGACTTAATAATAAACTGTTTTTGAGTAGAATAGTAATATTCACTGTCCCCATTATTTATTCATTAGTTTATTTCAGTTAAAGTAGTGAGAGGGTGAGTAGTGTGGAGTGGTGGGTAGAGTAATGAGAGGTGAAGTTGTAGTCACCAGTGACCTCACATTACCTACCAACCTCCACACTCGTCCCTCCTACTGCCTCACCTGTCCCCTACCTACTAATTCCCTCCTCTTACCCCCATATTCCCCTAATCATTACCCCCCTACATGACACCCTAACCACAATGCCCACCCCCACTGTATCCACCATAGGCTTTCTGCCCCATCCCCTCTCACCATAACCCCCAACCCCACTGTGTGAAGGCTTACTCAGCCCTGTAACAACTTCAGACAGTATTACCCAGGCTGGCTCCTCCTCAGGAAAATTAATGAATAGAAAAAGAAATAATAACAGACAAACATAAACACTTTATTATATAGAAAACATAAAACACTTAAATATGAAATATTAATCCTACATTAAAGAAAATGAAAAATGAAAAATATAAATGATAACTGAATTCAACGCTAATATATATAGGGGTGTCTGGTGTTGGTGACACTGTGTTGTTGAAATCGTAGCCGTAGCTGATGTGGGGGGGGGGGGTCGCAGGTGTTGGTGACCACCACCGACTCGTTCTTGGTATCGGAGGTGATATCTTCACTTTCATCTAACAAGTGAACCGGTGATCCTACTTCCTCGCTTTCGAGAGTAGCATCACTGGTTTTTAATCCCACATGAATCTCACGAGACATTGTCTCATCTGAACTTTCGAGGGGCTTCTCTGACTCTACAGGAAGAGGATCTGAAACACTTATGTCCACCTTTGGTGATGAAAGGTCAACCTCAGAAGGAAGAATGGCACCTTTTACATTACCTATTAGTACGGAGCAAGAAGTGATGGGAGCTAGTACGGCTTCAGACCAACCTGTGAACCATTTAGACCTAATGTAACAACGGATGGTAGGAAAAGTGTCCGTATGGCCCAAGTAGTCTGAAAGTATAGCAGAGGAATGAGTTTCTTTAAGATTAGGGAACAGCTTATCAGAAATGACTATACATGTGCATCCAGTGTCTCGTAAAATGGTAGATACATTAAGTCCATTAACTGTTCCTGAACAGAAAGGTGCTTGGTCATTACAGTCTTTAAAACATCTTCCAACTTTTTGGACCTTCTTAGAAGGACAATCTGGACGTTTATGTCCCTTAACACCACACAAATGACAAACAGGAATAAAAGAAGTCATTTTACTTTCCACTAGAGGTTTTGATTTCTTAAGGTCTGATGAACCCTTGCCCTTAGGGTTCGATCCCTTTAGGTCTTTACAGGAATTGTGAGCCTCAGCATACAGGTCAGCAGCCTCAGCAACTTCTTCAGCTTTAATCAGGTTACGTTCTCTAATGAATGTTCGTATCTGGTAAGGAAGAGCTGTCAGGAACTGGTCAGCAACCATGAAGTCTCTAAGAGATTCATAACTGTGATCAATTCCTGAACTCTCTATCCAAAAGTCGAACAAACGAAAGAGTGTTACCTGTAACTGCTGAAAGTTCTTGCCAGGCTGTAAGGTGGCATACTTAAAATCTTTCCTGTAAGAATTAGTGGTTTTTTGGAATGCTTTAAGGATTGCCTTCTTCAGTAGGTTATAATTACATATAATATCCTGCGACAAAGTTGCATAGATATTCAAAGCTGTACCAGAAAATAACATTCCTAACCTGGTAGCCCAGGTGTCAGCAGGCCATTCACAGAGGGTAGCGGTATTTTCAAACCTGATAATGTATGAAGTTATGTCTTCCCCCTCTGTGAAGGGAGGTAAATTAGGTGTTGGAATATGTGCACTAGCTGCATGATGTTCAATTACTCCTTCCTCTAATTGTTGTTGTGTAAGAGTTAATTTTCTATTCTCTAATTCAAGGCGAGATTTTTCGAGCTCGCGATCCTTTTCTCTCTCTATTTACTCAAGTTCTATAGCTTTTTCCTCACGTTCTCTAGCTTTTTCCTCACGTTCTCTAGCTTTTTCCTCACGTTCTTTAGCTTTTTCCTCAACTTCTCTATCATTTGCTCTTTCCTCAAGTTCTCTTAATTTAATTTGTTCTTCACGTACTCTAGCTCTCTCCTCACGATCAAGTCTATCACACTCCTTTTTGTCTTCTCTCTCTCTTTCTGTCTTTCTTGGATTTCTCTCTCAATTCTCTCTCTCTCCTTTTTCTCTTCTCTTTCGATTCTCTCTCTCTCCTTTTCTTCTTCTCTTTCCCTTTCTGTCTTTCTTCTCTCTCAATTCTCTCTCTTTCAAGTCTTTCCTGGATCTTAGCACTAATGAAAGATTCTAAATTTTTCCCTGTTATTCCTAACTTCCAGCATTCATCCAAAACTGGTATTCCTCCATGCTTGCAAGAATAACTTAAACTATCAGGGGAAATGAAATGGGTATTAAAGAAAATGGAGGGTTCAATTCCTGCTCCGCTCAAACTGTAAATAAACCAGAGGGCTCGATCCCTGCTTCAATTAAACAATATGTATTAATTAAAACAAAGGGTTCTAGGCCGGCTCTGAGCAAACAGTAAGTAGAATGGGGTCACTTGACCATCCAATCTTCTCACCAACAAATCAAGAGTGTCCTATGACAGTTCCCTTGATATAATAAAGAGCTCAATGAAACAAATTGTCACTGGAAAATCTCGGGTCCCTAGAGTCTAATCCTCCAAAGTGTTTCAAGCTCACACAAAAATAGATGGCAGAATTAACTAGTATTCCTGCCTTGACTTACAATAAATTGAGACTATAACAATCACCAAATCTTTTAAATACCTGTACTGTAGTCCTACCATAGAGAATGATTACTCATGGCTGGTGGTAACCGTCTGTGGTATGCGGCGTTGAAGTTCCAATGGTAGATTCGAGATGGAGTTGAATCTTGATTCAGTAGAGTTGATCCTGGCAAGGTCGCCACTTGTGAAGGCTTACTCAGCCCTGTAACAACTTCAGACAGTATTACCCAGGCTGGCTCCTCCTCAGGAAAATTAATGAATAGAAAAAGAAATAATAACAGACAAACATAAACACTTTATTATATAGAAAATATAAAACACTTAAATATGAAATATTAATCCTACATTAAAGAAAATGAAAAATGAAAAATATAAATGATAACTGAATTCAACGCTAATATATATATAGGGGTGTCTGGTGTTGGTGACACTGAGTGTTGTTGAAATCGTAGCCGTTGCTGATGTGGGGGAGGGGGTCGCAGGTGTTGGTGACCACCACCGGCTCGTTCTTCACAGAGTATCGCCGTGAGAATTCTATCCCGATGACAGGAAAGCAGGTTCTTCACCGCTGCAATGATGAGGGGTTACGTCCTGCACTTTCATACAGGTGCACAGGTAATTAAATCCAAAAAGGGGAAGTCTCAGGATGTTAGTCCATCTCTCTCAGTTCTGCTCGTTGATTGGCAGGTGACCCTCTCTGTCATCCAAGCTGGAAGGATAGACAGGTTACCCACTGCTTAAGAAATCACTCTCCATGATAAGTACAATACCTAAAAGATGTGGTGATTATTACAACAGTCAGCCTAGAGCAAGACTGAAAGGACTAAGTTTATTATTGGTCAAAAGTGAAGCTTTCAACCAATAAATCCACTAGTATACAAGGCAGGAATGTACTTACAGTAGTGCTGGGAGCTGTGAGTCTAGTGATTACTGTTTGGACCAGAGCCCAACACGTCACCTTTCGGGGGGGGGGGAAGAAGGAGGGGAAGGGATAGCGGGAGCTAGACTGACCCTACCTTAACAAGCAGCCAGCAGTCAAACTATCACTTTTGGGGTGGGGGAAAAAAGGCGGGAGCTTGACGTACCCTACCTTAACAAGCAGCCGGCAATGAAACTATCACTTTCGGGGAGGGGAAAAAAGGCGGGAATAGCGGGAGCTTGACTTACCCTACCTTAACAAGTAGCCGGCAATGAAACTATTGTTACTGTATACTCCCTCTCTACACCTATCTATTGAACTTTTCCTTCACACACTGCAACCCCCCATAGGCCCTCTGCCCCCACCCCACACATCACAGACCCCACCCTACACACAATAGACCCCACCCCACACACAATAGACCCCACCCCCACAGCAACCCCCTATAGGCCCCTGACGTGGGGGAGCCACATGGGGGTCCTAAAGCATGGAGAGCCAATATGATGGATGTGGTACTAGAAAACCTCATGCACCAACATGTTAAGGACACTACCAGAGAGAGAGGGGAAGATGACCCAGCAAAACTGGATCTTGTGTTCACCCTGAGTAGCTCAGACATCGAGGACATCACATATGAAAGGCCCATTGGTGCTAGCGACCACGTGGTTCTGAGCTTTGAATACATTGTAGAGCTACAAGTGGAGAGGGCAACAGGAGTAGAAAGGGAAAAGCCAAATTATAAAAGGGGGGACTACACAGGTATGAGGAACTTCCTGCAGGAGGTTCAGTGGGACAAAGTACTGGTAAGAAAGTCAATAAACGAAATCATGGACTAAATAACAACAAAATGTAAGGAGGCAGAGAAAAGGTTTGTTCCCAATGGTAACAGAAATAATGGGAAGACCAGAATAAGCCCTTGGTTCACTCTAAGGTGTAGGAGGCAAAAACTAAGTGCTCTAGAGAATGGAAAAAGTACAGAAGGCAAAGGACCCAGGAAAATAAAGAGATTAGTCGACGAGCTGGAAACGAGTATGCACAGATAAGGAGGGAGGCCCGGCGGCAGTACGAAAACGACATAGTATCGACAGTCAAGTCTGACCTGAAACTGCTGTATAGCCACATCAGGAGGAATACAACATTCAAGGACCAGGTAATCAGGCTGAGGAAAGATGGGGAGCTCACAAGGAACGAACAAGAATTATGCGAGGAGCTCAGCACGAGATTTCAGGAAGTATTTACAGTGGAGGCAGAAGGGACACTGGAAAGACAAAACAAAGGGGAACACCAACAAGGTATATACCAACAAGTGTTGGATGAAATACAACCCAGGAGGAGGTGAAGAAGATTTTAAGTGACCTTGATACCTCAAAGGTGGTGGGACTGGACATCTCTCTGTGAGTCCTTAGAATGGGAGGAGAGACACTGTGTGCCACTAACCACAATCTTCAACACATCCCTTGAAACTGGGCAACTACCTGAGGTATGGAAAACGGCAAATGTGATCCCCATCTTTAAGAATGGAGACAGAAACGAAGCACTAAACTATAGACCAGTGTCTATAGTATGCAAAGTCATGGAGAAGATTATCAGGAGGAGAGTGGTGGAGCACCTGGAATGGAACAAGGTTATAAACGACAGCCAGCACAGATTTATGGAAGGCAAATCCTGTGTCACAAACCTACTGGAGTTTTATGACAAGGTAACTGAAGTAAGACATGAGAGGGAGGGGTGGATCGACTGCATTTTCTTGGACTGCAAGAAGGCTTTCGACATAGTCCTTCACAAGGGATTAGTGCAGAAGCTAGAGGATCAGGCATGTATAACAGGAAAGGCACTGCAATGGATCAGACAATACCTGAGAGGGAGGCAACAGCAAGTCATGGTTCGTGATGAGGTATCACAGTGGGTGCCTCTGACAAACAGGGTCCCACAGGGGCCAGTCCTAGGACCAGTGCTATTCTTAGTATATGTGAAACATGACTGAAGGGATAGACTCTGAAGTGTCCTTATTTGCAGATGATGTGAAGTTAATGAGATGCAGACCAGACACGTCTACAAAGAGACCTGGATAGGCTGGATGTGTGGTCCAGCAACTGGCTTCTAGAATTTAACCCTGCCAAATGCAAAGTCATGAATATTGGGGAAGGCAAAGAAGTCCGCAGACAGAGTATAGGCTAGGCGGAAATGTCATGTGGGTGGTTCGAAACGTAGATTGGGTAAGAACACTCACGTAGGCTGTTAAGTATGTATATTGGAGGGAATATATGGGGAGCACCACGCCTGGCCTGCCTCTCTGCCAACTCTGTCTTAAGACTGGCTCACGAGATGGTTTCTAGGGGTGAGCGGCATTCAAAAACATGCTAAGTCAGCTGCAACAGTGAATAACAAGTGATTCACACAGACGGTTGGTAGTGAGTCACTACATTGGTAACTAGTTACTGGTAACTGGTTACTAGGAACTGGTACTATTGACAGCTCGGCGACGCTAACGTATGTCGTCCTGACATACAGCTAATACAAACTAGGGATGGCAGGCGATGATTCCTCCTACACTCACACTGTTGTAGTGAAGAAATGTGCATTCTAGGTGAACTCACATAAGTGGCGTTATCGTTGGTGCACAGCTACAATCTCTTGACCAATTATGTGAGCCAAAAACTGTGCTAGGACCCGGTATAAGGATGGAAAAAGCCACAGGTAGATGAGGTGTGGAGTGGGTGGCGGGGGCTGGTGGTGGGAGCAGCCTGACTGAACTCGCGGGAGCTCACGCACACTCACGACTCACGAGAACACCCAGGTGGCTTAAACTAAGCCACAATATGCCACAGGGATGGCGAAGACCATCCAACGAGTAGCACAAAGCGATATTGGAGACAATACTTCAAGAGAAACGTGAGTGGCTTACTTCTATCTCTCGGCTTGGTTAGGAAGCTGGGTTGGCTTCCTGGTTTAACCCACGAGAATGGCTGACTGGAAGACATGTAACGATGCACACAGCATGAAGGAGCAGGTGGATGATAGGAGACAGGCTGGATGATAGACTGAGGCAGGCTGACTGGCGCTCATTCCCACAAACTGGCTTACTGGCTGGCTTAATTGCAAATCCGGGTCAACCCCTCGGAGATTGAAGTAATTAGCACACGAACTAAGCCAGGAAGCTTGAAAAGCGGCTGCAACTGGCTTACCGGCTGGAGTGACACAGGGTTGAGGTGGGTGAGAGTAGAACCGGCTAGCTGGAGGTAGCAGAGACGGTCACCTCTGACCTGCGGCACCCCACAAACAATCTTCTAACGTCGGAAATACCAGTAAATCCACGCCCACAATGCTGTCATCAAATGTCATGTGGGGGGTTCGAAACGTAAATTGGGTAAGAACACTCATGTAGGCTGTTAATAAGTAGGTATATTGGAGGGAATATATGGGGAGCACCATGCCTGGCCTGCCTCTCTGCTAACTCTGTCTTAAGACTGGCTCACGAGATGGTTCCTAGAGATGAGTGGCGTTCAAAAACACGCTAAGTCAGCTGCAACAGTGAATAACAAGCGATTCACACAGTCGGCTGGTAGTGAGTCACTACACTGGTAACTGGTTACTGGTAACTGGTTACTGGTTACTAGAAACTGGTACTACTGAGATATAGGCTAGGTGGCCAAAGACTGCAAACCTCACTCAAGGAGAAAGATCTGGGGGTGACCATAACACCGAGCACGTCTCTGGAGGCACAACCAGATAACTGCTGCGGCATATGGGCGCCTGACAACCCTGAGTAAAGCGTTCCGATACCTCAGTAAGAAAACGTTCAAGACTCTACACACTGTGTACGTCAGGCCCATACTGGAGTACGCAACACCATTTTGGAACCCACACCTGGTCAAGCACATCAAGAAATTAGAGAAAGTGCAAATGTTTGCAACAAGGCTAGTTCCAGAGCTAAGTGGAATGTCCTACGAAGAAAGGTTAAGGTAAGTCGGTCTGACGACACTGGAGGACAGGATGGTCAGGGGTGACATGATAACGACATACAAAATACTGCATGGAATAGATAAGGTGGACAGAGACAGGCTGTTCCAGAGATGGGACACAGAAACAAGGTGTCATAATTGGAAGTCGAAGACTCAGACGAGCCAAAGGGATGTTAAGAAGTATTTCTTCAGCCACAGAGTTGTTAGGAAGTGGAATGGTCTGGCAAGTGATGTAGTGGAGACAGGAACCATACATAGTTTTAATTAAGACGAGGTATAATGAAGCTCATGGAGCAGGGAGAGGGAGGACTCAGTAGCAGTCATTGAAGAGGCGGGGGTCAGGAGTTGAGTCTCGACCCCTGCAACCACAATTAGGTGACTACAATTAGGTGAGTACACCCACATCCACACACACACACACACACACACACACACACACACACACACACACACACACACACACACACACACACACACACACACAACATTATAAACAACAACCAGTATGGATTCATGGAAGGCAAATCCTGTGTCACACACCTGGAGTTTTATGACAAGGTAACAGAAGACAGACACGAGAGAGAGGGGTGGGTGGATTGCATTTTCCTGGACTGCAGGAAGGCCTTCGACACAGTTCCTCACAAAGAGGCCTGGACAGGCTGGACGCGTGGTCCAGCAACAGGCTTCTCGAATTCAACACTGCCAAATGCAAAGTCTTGAAGATCGGTGAAGGGCAAAGGAAACCGCAGACAGAGTATAGGCTAGGTGGACAAAGACTGCAAACCTCACTCAAGGAGAAAGATCTTGGGGTGAGTATAACACCGAGCGCGTCTCCGGAGGCACACATCAACCAGACAACTACTGCAGCATATGGGCGCCTGGCAACCCTGAGAACAGCGTTCCGATACCTTAGTAAGGAATCATTCAAGACACTGTACACCGTGTATGTCAGGCCCATACTGGAGTATGCAGCACCAGTTTGGAACCCACACCTGGTCAAGCACGTCAAGAAGTTAGAGAAAGTGCAAAGATTTGCAACGAGGCTAGTTCCAGAGCTCAGGGTAATGTCCTACGAAGAAAGGTTGAGAGAAATTAGACTGACGACACTGGAGGACAGGAGGGTCAGGGGAGACATGATAACAACATGCAAAATGCTGTATATATTTGGTAGAAATACAGACAATATGTAAAGTAAAAGGACACAAGTGCAACTAATGTGACATTTTATTGTGGCAACGTTTCGCTCTCCAGGAGCTTTGTCAAGCCATTACAAACAGTACATGGACA
This sequence comes from Cherax quadricarinatus, assembly GCF_038502225.1. Lineage (NCBI taxonomy): Eukaryota > Metazoa > Arthropoda > Malacostraca > Decapoda > Parastacidae > Cherax > Cherax quadricarinatus. The sequence continues at coordinate 5,098,522 of NC_091334.1, read as the reverse complement.
CAGAGGGTATATATAGGCTCAGAGTGAGGTGCAATACTAGTAGTAGTAGTAGTGATATAAGTAGCAGTAGTAGTAGTAGTAATACAATATGGCAGAACAATCAACTTGCACATGAGTAAAGAATATAAAAGCTATTACTTGGGTAACATAAAAATAGGTTAGATAAATATTTCTGTTAGAGGCTGGATAGAGAAGGTCTGTTTCAATTTAATGTGTTATGTGTAGTATAACAGGAGAGACTATGTGATGGCAGGGTTTACTGTTTCCAGGAGGATTCTTGCTAAGACTTCAGAGATGGTGAAGCTGCCGTTGTCTTGCGATCAGTGCTGAATCAAGACACTTGCGTCTGCGGAAATTCGTTTCTTTGATCACTAATTGGGCGTCCCTGAATTTCATGAGATGATTGGTGGATTTCCGGTGTTGTACGGGTTGACAAAGCTCCTGGAGAGCGAAACGTTGCTACAATAAAATGTGACATTAGTTGCACTTGTGTCCTTATACTTTACATACAAGATACTGCGTGGAATAGATAAGGTGAACAGAGACAGGATGTTCCAGAGAGGTAACACATAAACAAGGGGTCACAATTGGAAGCTGGAGACTCAGACGAGTCACAGGGGTGTTAGGAAGTATTTCTTCAGTCATAGAGTCGTCAGGAAGTGGAATAGCCTAGAAAGTGATGTAGTGGAGGCAGGAACGACACATAGCTTTAAGACGAGGTATGACAAAGCTCAGGAAGCAAAGAGAGAGAGAGAGAGGACCTAGTAGCGATCAGTGAAGAGGCTGGGCCAGGAGCTGAGTCTCGACCCCTGCAACCACAATTAGGTGAGTACACACACACACACACACACACACACACACACAAGTGCGTGTATGCATTCACTAATTCACCTCCAAAATCTCTTTCACGTCCTCTAAAAATTTATCTTTGCGAGGTCAGATGATGGAGTGTTGGCGGTCGTCGGAATAATTCCTGACTGTCCTTGTTAAACTTGTGTGCACTCTCCTGAGTGTCCTTACACACACGCACGCTGCTTTGGAGCACAGAGAGGAGAGAGTGGACCTAGTAGTGACCAGCAAAGAGGCGGGGCCAGGAGTTGTGTCTCGACCCCTGCAACCACAAATAGCTGGGTAGAAATAGATAACTACACACACATGTACACACAACAAATGACCAGGTAATAGGACTGAGGAAGGAAGGAGGTGAGCTTAGTAGAAACAAAAATGAAAGCCTTTGAGGACTTGAATTAACGACTTAAAAGACTGAGGGACAGAATACCTCATCAACTCCTGCCTCCTGACTTAAGAAATCGTAATGACACGATTGCAAATAAACCATACCCCCGGCCGGGATTGAACCCGCGGTCATAGAGTCTCAAAACTCCAGCCCGTCGCGTTAGCCTCCTGCCTCCTGTTCACAAGGACGCCTTAATAAAGGTACTCAGGTGTTGCACAGGCGTCTGATTCATCCACCTGACTATCATACACCGTTATTGCAACACAAGCATTACTGGTTAAGGTACATCGACAGGTACTGAGCACCACACAACAGGAAAAGCTTAGGTTAGGTAAGACGCCGCAGGAAACAGGACAAGAGTTTCCTGACGCTGATCTTAGAGTCATATGATGACGCACCGCTGTCGGTTTTGGTCATCTGACGGATGCCTTCAACTGGCTTACCAGTCCACCACTTTAAAAATTAGGGACAAAGTGAAAACGAACTCATGAGCGTACTAATAATACACCAGCAGGAAAGGGACATGGCACAGTGTCAACAAGTTTTCTGTGTGACAGAGAGAGAGAGAGAGAGAGAGAGAGAGAGAGAGAGAGAGAGAGAGAGAGAGAGAGAGAGAGAGAGAGAGAGAGAGAGAGAGAGAGAGAGAGAGAGAGAGAGAGAGAGAGAGAGAGAGAGAGAGAGAGAGACAGAGAGAGAGAGAGAGAGAGAGAGAGAGAGAGAGAGAGAGAGAGAGAGAGAGAAAGGCAGCACTGTCTTTACGATGGCGAATGTGGTCCCTGTAAGGGCTAATATCAACTTACCCTTACCCCTTGTCGCCCCTCACCTCTTACCCCCTTACCTCACCCCTTATTTTCAGCCATCGACATCAGAATTATTAAGAGAGAGAGAGAGCGTCAGAATTAGGAAAATTCCATTCTGACACCGTCCACAACACTAGCACTCTCTGAGGCCGGCTACATCAGACATTATCTGGAGCCAGCTATATCAGACATTGTCTGGGGCCAGCTACATCAGACATTATCTGAGGCCGGCTACATCAGACATTATCTGGGGCAAGCTACATCAGACATTATCTGGAGCCAGATACATCAGACATTATCTGGGACCAGCTACATCAGACATTATCTGGGGCAAGCTACATCAGACATTATCTGGGGCCAGCTACATCAGACATTATCTGGGGCCAGCTACATCAGACATTATCTGGGGCAACCTACATCAGACATTATCTGGGGCCAGCTACATCAGACATTATCTGGGGCCAGCTACATCAGACATTATCTGGGGCCAGATACATCAGACATTATCTGGGGCCAGCTACATCAGACATTATCTGGGGTCGGCTATATCAGACATTATCTGGGGCCAGCTACATCAGACATTATCTGGGGCCAGCTACATCAGACATTATCTGGGGCCAGCTACATCAGACATTATCTGGGGCCAGCTACATCAGACATTATCTGGGGCCAGCTACATCAGACATTATCTGGGGCAAGCTACATCAGACATTATCTGGGGCCAGATACATCAGACATTATCTGGGGCCGGCTACATCAGACATTATCTGGGGCCAGCTACATCAGACATTATCTGGGGTCGGCTATATCAGACATTATCTGGGGCCGGCTATATCAGACATTATCTGGAACCAGCTATATTATACATTATCTGGGGTCGGCTATATCAGACATTATCTGGGGCCGGCTATATCAGACATTATCTGGGACCAGCTATATCAGACATTATCTGGGGCCGGCTATATCAGACATTATCTGGGGCCGGCTGTATCAGACATTATCTGGGGCCGGCTATATCAGACATTATCTGGGGCCGGTTATATCAGACATTATCTGGGGCCGGCTATATCAGACATTATCTGGGGCCGGCTATATCAGACATTATCTGGGGCCGGCTATATCAGATATTATCTGGGGCCGGCTATATCAGACTATCTGGGGCCGGCAATATCAGACATTATCTGGGGCCGGCTATATCAGACATTATCTGGGGCCAGCTACATCAGACATTATCTGAGGCCGGCTACATCAGACATTATCCTGTGCCGGCTACATCAGACATTATCTGGGGCCGGCTATATCATTATCTGGGGCCGGCTAAATCATTATCTGGGGCCGGCTATATCAGACATTATCTGGGGCTGGCTATATCAGACATTATCTGGGGCCGGTTATATCAGACATTATCTGGGGCCGGCTATATCAGACATTATCTGGCTCCGGCTATATCAGACATTATCTGGGGCCGGCTATATCAGACATTATCTTGGGCCAACTACATCAGACATTATCTGGGGCCAGCTACATCAGACATTATCTGGGACCAGCTACATCAGACATTATCTGGGGTCGGCTATATCAGACATTATCTGGGGCCAGCTACATCAGACATTATCTGGGGCCGGCTACACCAGACATTATCTGGGGCCAGCTACATCAGACATTATCTGAGGCCGGCTACATCAGACATTATCTGGGGCCATCTACATCAGACATTAATTGGGGTCGGCTATATCAGACATTATCTGGGGTCGGCTATATCAGACAATATCTGGGACCAGCTATATCAGACATTATCTGGGGCCACCTACATCAGACATTATCTGGGACCAGCTATATCAGACATTATCTGGGACCAGCTATATCAGACATTATCTGGGGTCGGCTATATCAGACATTATCTGGGGCCGGCTACATCAGACATTATCTGGGGCCGGCTATATCAGACATTATCTGGGGCCGGCTATATCAGACATTATCTGCACTTCAGTGCATACTGAGTCACTGTCACTGTAACTACAGTGCCATTACACTGTCACTGTAACTACAGTGCCATTACACTGTCACTGTAGCTACAGTGCCATTACACTGTCACTGTAGCTACAGTGCCATTACACTGTCACTAACTACAGTGCCATTACACTGTCACTGTAGCTACAGTGCCATTACACTGTCACTAACTACAGTGCCATTACACTGTCACTGTAGCTACAGTGCCATTACACTGTCACTAACTACAGTGCCATTACACTGTCACTGTAGCTACAGTGCCATTACACTGTCACTGTAGCTACAGTGCCATTACACTGTCACTGTAGCTACAGTGCCATTACACTGTCACTGTAGCTACAGTGCCATTACACTGTCACTGAAGCTACAGTGCCATTACACTGTCAGTGTAGCTACAGTGCCATTACACTGTCACTGTAGCTACAGTGCCATTACACTGTCACTGTAGCTACAGTGCCATTACACTGTCACTGTAGCTACAATGCCATTACACTCACTGTAACTACAGTGCCATTACACTGTCACTGTAACTACAGTGCCATTACACTGTCACTGTAACTACAGTGCCATTACACTGTCACTGTAACTACAGTGCCATTATACTGTCAGTGTAGCTACAGTGCCATTACACTGTCACTGTAGCTACAGTGCCGTTACACTGTCAGTGTAGCTACAGTGCCATTACACTGTCACTAACTACAGTGCCATTACACTTCTCACTGTAACTACAGTGCCATTACACTGTCACTGTAACTACAGTGCCATTACACTGAGGCTGAGAATGCACACTGTCTCTTCCAGAAGATCTTCTTGTAATCCTCCTCTCTCTCTTTCTCTTGAAAAATCCTTCCTTGTAATCTCCCCTCTTTTTCCGCACTCTTTATCTTATTTTTATTCCCTCTCCTTCCTTTCGTACTCTCTCTCTCTCTCTCTCTCTCTCTGTCTCTCTCTCTCTCTCTCTCTCTCTCTCTCTCGCTACTTTCCTCATCATTCTCTCCCTCTCTCTACCAACAAAATTAGAGTTTCTTTCACGTGTATAATCATTATATTACTTTTATTATTATTATTATTATTATTATTATTATTATTATTAATATGGCGCATAACACCTTTGTTATTGTTGAACAACAGAAAATGCAACAGATGGCGTTGCAAATCCTCCCAACGGAGGAGCCATTTTAAACAGTAGAGCTCGAGAGAGGTGGTGGTGGGAGGGGAGATTTGGGGGGAGGGGAGAGGTTGTTGGGAGAGGTGGTGGTGGGGGAGGGGTGGTGGTGGGAGGGGTGAGTTGGGGGGAGGGGAGATATGGTGGGGAGAGGTGGTGGCGGGGACCTGGAAGTTAGATTTTCTCTCTCCCTTTTCGCTACTTTTACGATTTTTTTCAGTCTATCTCTCTCTTTCGCCAGGCAGTTTATTATAGGTGAATACACCTGTTAAATAGAGCTTATCTCTCTCACTCTGCCGTATTATTAATGTGCTTGGGGTTCAACTGCAGCAACACACCTAAAGCCAATAATAACCCAACAAAAAGCTGCAGTAAGAATAATCACTAAATCCCATCCCTGGCAACCCCCCCCCCACTCTTCATAGATCTAAACTTACTCCCAGTTCAGTACATCCACACTTACTACTGTGCAATCTATATCTACAGGACCTTAAATTCCAATATTAAACTTGACCTAAAACGCTTTCTTGATAGTTGTGACAGGATCCACAGGTATAACACCAGACACAAACATCTCTATGACATTCCCCGTGTTCGACTAAACCTTTACAAAAATTCAATGTATTTCAAAGGACCTAAAATCTGGAACACACTACCTGAAAACTCTAGAACTGCAGACACATTCATCACTTTCAAAACTACAGTTAGAAAACATCTTATCTCCCTGATACACCCCGACAACTAACTACATGATAACCACCTGGTGGTTCACAATTACACTCACTCACCCTCTGACTATAAACCCAGAGATACTAATCTTAATAATAATAAATCCTAACTAGTCATAAGTTTGCCTATGATACTCCAATATAGACACTTTGTATTGTGCCAAAACAAAAGCATTCACATTGCTAAACTCACAAATTATGATGTAGTCACTTAGCCTTAATATCATAATCTGTAAGGATTTAATGTTAAGAATTAATATAAGTCTGCTCGAAATGCCTAGCCATGCTAGGTGTCCTAGTGGCCCCCTCTGTAATTAGTATTTTATAACAAGTAAACCACAAAATACCCAAAACCTGTAAACCCCACATTGTAACCCTTATAGAGAATAAACTTGAATTGAATTGAATTGAGAGATCTCTCCTGGAGAACACGAGACGAAGGACAACGAGAGATACTAGAAGCAAGACAGAGAGATCAGAGGAAGACTAATAGCTGTGTGTGTTACTTACCAATTTGTGGCTGCAGGGGTCCTACGGTAAACTCCTGGCGCCGCCTCTTCACTGGTCGCTACTAGGTCCACTCTCTTCCTGCTCCATGAGCTTTATCGTACCTTTTCTTAAAGCTATGTATAGATCGTGCCTCCACTACATCACTCTTCACACTGTTCCACTTCTTGACAACTCTATGACTGAAGAAATACTTTCTAACATCCCTGTGACTCATCTGAGTTTTCAACTTCCAGTTGTGTATTTACCAAATCGGCCGTTTCCCATTAAGGCAGGATGACCTGAAAAAGAAGAAATACTTTCATCATCATTCACTCCATCACTGTGTTGCCAGAGGCGTACCTTCCACTACAGAGTTATATGCCCTCCACATCATTCTATTTTCTTTCGTGCTCTCTAAATGTCCAAACTAACTCAACAATCCTTCCGCTGGATAATATTTTTAGAAACCCTGCACCCCGTTCTAATCTCCATGCTATGGTTACTCTGCATTATATTCACACCACATATTGCCCTCACACACGACATCTCCACTGCCTCCAGCCTTCTCCTTGTTGCAGAATTCACCACCCATGCTTCACACCCACATAAGAGCGTTGTTACCACTAAACTCTCTTACATTCCCCACTTTGCTTCCTTGGATAATGTTATTTGTCTCCACAGACTCCTCAGTGCACCACTCACGTTTTTCCCCTTATCAGTTTCATGATTCACCTCATCTTTCATAGACCCATCTACTGACAAGTCCACTTCCAAATATCTGAATACATTCATTTTCTCCATAATCACCTGAGTCTGATATCCAATTTATCATTAGCTAAATTTTTTCGTTATTCTCATCGCCTTGCTCCTTCCTATGTTCACTTTTAATTTCCTTCCTTTTACATACCCTTCTAAACTCGTCTACCTAACCTCTGCAACTTCTCTTCAGAACCTCTCAAAGCACAGTGTCATCAGCAAAATGCAACTGTGACAACTCCCACTTTGTGTTAGATTCTTTATCTCCTAATCTCACACCTCTAACCAACAGGTGATCATTCATTTTTCTTATAACTTCCATCTATAAACGTATTGAACAATCATGGTGACATCACACATTCCTGCCTAAGGCCTACTTTTACTGGGAAACAATCTCCCTCTCTCATAATCCACCCTATCATATATCTATCATATCCATAAATGCAACAAAAACCTCTTTACCCTTATCTAAATACTGTTCACCTATATGCTTCACTGTAAACACTTGGTCCACACACCCCCTAGCCTTCCTAAAGCAGGATAGCAGATGAACTGCTATCCTGCTCTCCGTCTTACTTTTAATTCTTTCAGTAATAACTCTACCATACACTTTACCAGGTATTCTCAACAGCCTTATTCCTCTATAATTTTTACACTCTTTTGTCCCCTTTGCCTTTATACAAAGCATGCTCTTTACCAATCCCTAGGTACCTTCCCCTCTTCCATACATTTATTAAATAAATGCACCAACCATTCCTGAACTATATCCACACCTGTTTTTAACGTTACTGTCTTTATCCCATCATTCCCAGCTGCTTTACCCCCTTTCATTCAACCCAGTGACTCACACACCTACCCCACACTCATAACTGGCTCTTCCTTACTCCTACGAAATGTTATACCTCCCTGCCCAATGAACGAAATCAGTTTCCCTATCTTCATCAATATTTAACATTTCCTCAAAATATTCCCTCCATCTTCCCTATACTTATAACTCTATATCTAAACACTCTCCTTATCTATTTTCACTGTCAAATTCATTCATTCCATAGGCTTTCTTAGCTTATTAATCTCACTCCAAAACTTTTTATTATTCTCAGGAAAATTTGTTACTCTCATTTCACCCACTCACTTATTTGCTCTCCTTTTATATTCCTTCACCACTTTCTTAATCTCTCTTTTTCTCTCCATATATTCCTCCCTCCTTGCATCACTTCTGTTTCTAAAAACCTCCCATAAATTAACATTTTCTCCCTTACTACTCTTTTTTCCTCATCATTCCACCAATCGCTCCTCTTCCCTCCCGCACCCACTTTCCTGTAACCACAAACTTCTGCTGAACACTCTAACACTACATTTTTAAATCTATCCTAAACCTCTTCAACCTCATTGCCTATACTCTCATTAGCTCATCTTTTTTCCAGTAATTGTTTAACTGCCTCCTTTAGTCTATAAACCTTCACTTCTCTCTTCCCTGACGTTTCTATTCTCCTTGTATCCCATCTACCTTTTACTCTCATTGTAGCTACAACTAGAAAGTGATCTGATATATCTGTGGCCCCTCTATAAACATGTACATCCTGAAGTCTACTCAACAGTCTTTTATCTACAAATACAATGTCATTACTTTTACTTAAAATATGTATTACCGTTTCTCCTACTTAGCATTCAGGTCCCCTACCACAACTACTCTTTCACTTGTTCAAAACTTCCTAAACACTCGCTTAACATCTCCCAAAATCTTTCTCTCTCTCTCTCTCTCTCTCTCTCTCTCCCTCGCTCGCTCTCTCCCTCTCGCTCTCCTCTACACTCCTCTCTTCTCCAGGTGGATACGCACTTATTATAACCCATTCTTTGTATCTAACCTTCATTTTAATCCATATAATCCTTGAATTTACACATTTATATTCCATCTTCTCCTTCCATAACTGATCCTTCAACATTGCTACACCTTCCTTAGCCCTAACTCTCTCAGATACTCCTGACTTAATCCCATTTTTCTCCTCACTGAAACTCCCCTACCTTCTTCAGCTTTGTTTCACGTACACCCAGAACATCCAACTTCTTTTCATTCATAACGTTAGTAATCACCTTTTTCAAATCAACGCACATGCACACATTCCAGCTTCATAATGCTTTTCTTGTTTTTAGTAATGTATACAGGAGAAGGGGTTACTAGCCCGTTGCTCCCGGCATTTTAGTCGCCTCTTACAACACACATGGGTTACGGAGGAAACATTCTTTTCTCCTTAACCTTGGATATGACATGAAATAGATAAGAACAAGAACTATATAAAAAATAAAATAAAATTGGGACTGATGTGTATACATATACGTGTACATGTATACCTATGTAGTGTGACCTACGTGTACGTACAAGTAGCAAGATGGACTGTTTTCCTGCGTTTTCCCGAGACAAAGAAAAGAAAATCAACAATCCTGATATTGTGTAATACAATTACAGGTTTCCGTTTCACACGCATTTAGCAGGACGGTTTTACCTCCCTGGGTGGTTGTTGTCTACCTACTACCACAGGACGGTAGTACCTCCCTGGGTGGTTGTTGTTTACCTACTACCACAGGACGGTAGTACCTCCCTGGGTGGTTGTTGTTTACCTACTACCACAGGACGGTTTTACCTCCCTGGGTGGTTGTTGTCTACCTACTACCACAGGACGGTAGTACCTCCCTGGGTGGTTGTTGTTTACCTACTACCACAGGACGGTAGTACCTCCCTGGGTGGTTGTTGTTTACCTACTACCACAGGACGGTTTTACCTCCCTGGGTGGTTGTTGTCTACCTACTACCACAGGACGGTAGTACCTCCCTGGGTGGTTGTTGTTTACCTACTACCACAGGACGGCAGTACCTCCCTGGGTGGTTGTTGTTTACCTACTACCACAGGACGGGAGTACCTCCATGGGTGGTTGTTGTCTTCCTACTACCACAGGACGGTAGTACCTCCCTGGGTGGTTGTTGTCTTCCTACTACCACAGAACGGTAGTACCAACCCTGGGTGGTTGTTGTCTGCCTACTACCACAGGACGGTAGTACCTCCCTGGGTGGTTGTTGTCTTCCTACTACCACAGAACGGTAGTACCTCCATGGGTGGTTGTCGTCTTCCTACTACCACAGGACGGTAGTACCTCCCTGGGTGGTTGTTGTCTTCCTACTACCACAGGACGGTAGTACCTCCCTGGGTGGTTGTTGTCTTCCTACTACCACAGGACAGTAGTACCTCCCTGGGTGGTTGTTGTCTTCCTACTACCACAGGACGGTAGTACCTCCCTGGGTGGTTGTTGTCTTCCTACTACCACAGGACAGTAGTACCTCCCTGGGTGGTTGTTGTCTTCCTACTACCACAGGACGGTAGTACCTCCCTGGGTGGTTGTTGTCTTCCTACTACCACAGGACGGTAGTACCTCCCTGGGTGGCTGTTGTCTACCTACTACCACAGGACGGTAGTACCTCCCTGGGTGGCCGTTGTCTACCTACTACCACAGGACGGTAGTACCTTACTGGGTGGTTGTTGTCTACCTACTACCACAGGTCGGTATTACCTCACTAGGTGGTTGTTGTCTTCCTACTACCACAGGACGGTAGTACCTCCCTGGGTGGTTGTTGTCTTCCTACTACTACAGGACGGTAGTACCTCCCTGGGTGGATGTTGTCTACCTACTACCATAGGACGGTAGTACCTCCCTGGGTGGTTGTTGTCTACCTACTACCACAGGACGGTAGTACCTCCCTGGGTGGTTGTTGTCTTCCTACTACCACAGGACGGTAGTACCTCCCTGGGTGGTTGTTGTCTACCTACTACCACAGGACGGTAGTACCTCCCTGGGTGGCTGTTGTCTACCTACTACCACAGGACGGTAGTACCTCCCTGGGTGGTTGTAGTCTTCCTACTACCACAGGACGGTAGTACCTCCCTGGGTGGTTGTTGTCTACCTACTACCACAGGACGGTAGTACCTCCCTGGGTAGTTGTTGTCTTCCTACTACCACAGGACGGTAGTACCTCCATGGGTGGTTGTTGTCTTCCTACTACCACAGGACGGTAGTACCTCCCTGGGTGGTTGTTGTCTATCTACTACCACAGGACGGTAGTACCTCCCTGGGTGGCTGTTGTCTACCTACTACCACAGGACGGTAGTACCTCCCTGGGTGGTTGTCTACCTACTACCACAGGACGGTAGTACCTTCCTGGGTGGTTGTTGTCTACCTACTACCACAGGTCGGTATTACCTCCCTGGGTGGTTGTTGTCTACTTACTACCACAGGACGGTAGTACCTCCCTGGGTGGTGGTTGTCTTCCTAATACCACAGGACGGTAGTACCTCCCTGGGTGGTGGTTGTCTTCCTACTACCACAGGACGGTAGTACCTCCCTGGGTGGTTGTCTACCTACTACCACAGGGCGGTAGTACCTCCCTGGGTGGTTGTTGTCTTCCTACTACCACAGGACGGTAGTACCTCCTTGGGTGGTTGTTGTCTTCCTACTACCACAGGACGGTAGTACCTCCCTGGGTGGTTGTTGTGTTCCTACTACCACAGGACAGTAGTACCTCCATGGGTGGTTGTTGTCTACCTACTACCACAGGACGGTAGTACCTCCCTGGGTGGTTGTCTTCCTACTACCACAGGACGGTAGTACCTCCCTGGGTAGTTGTCTTCCTACTACCACAGGACGGTAGTACCACCCTGGGTGGTTGTCTATCTACTACCACAGGACGGTAGTACCTCCCTGGGTGGTTGTCTACCTACTACCACAGGACGGTAGTACCTCCCTGGGTGGTTGTTGTCTTCCTACTACCACAGGACGGTAGTACCTTCCTGGGTGGTTGTCTTCCTACTACCACAGGACGGTAGTACCTTCCTGGGTGGTTGTTGTCTACCTACTCCCACAGGACGGTAGTACCTCCCTGGGTGGTTGTTGTCTTCCTACTACCACAGGACGGTAGTACCTTCCTGGGAGGTTGTTGTCTTCCTACTACCACAGTAAGGTAATACCTTCCTGGGTGGTTGTTGTCTACCTACTACAACAGGACGGTAGTACCTCCCTGGGTGGTTGTTGTCTACCTACTACCACAGGACGGTAGTACCTCCCTGGGTGGTTGTCTACCTACTACCACAGGTCGGTAGTACCTCCCTGGGTGGTTGTTGTCTACTTACTACCACAGGACGGTAGTACCTCCCTGGAGGGTTGTTGTCTTCCTACTACCACAGGACGGTAGTACCTTCCTGGGTGGTTGTCTACCTACTACCACAGAACGGTAGTACCTCCCTGGGTGGTTGTTGTCTACCTACTACCACAGGACGGCAGTACCTCCCTAGGTGGTTGTTGTCTACCTACTACCACAGGACGGTAGTACCTCCCTGGGTGGTTTTTGTCTACCTACTACCACAGGACGGTAGTACCTTCCCGGGTGGTTGTCTCCCTACTACCACAGGACGGTAGTACCTCCCTGGGTGGTTGTCTACCTACCACAGGGAGGTAGTACCTCCCAGGGTGGTTGTTGTCTTCCTACTACCACAGGACGGTAGTACCTCCCAGGGTGGTTATCTACCTCCTACCACAGGACGGTAGTACCTCCCTGGGTGGTTGTTGTCTACCTACCACAGGACGGTAGTACCTCCCTGGGTGGTTGTTGTGTTCCTACTACCACAGGACAGTAGTACCTCCATGGGTGGTTGTTGTCTACCTACTACCACAGGACGGTAGTACCTCCCTGGGTGGTTGTCTACCTACTACCACAGGACGGTAGTACCTTCCTGGGTGGTTGTTGTCTACCTACTACCACAGGTCGGTAGTACCTCCCTGGGTGGCTGTTGTCTACCTACTACCTCAGGACGGTAGTACCTTCCTGGCTGGTTGTTGTCTTCCTACTACCACAGAACGGTAGTACCTCCCTGGGTGGTTGTTGTGTACCTACTACCACAGGACGGTAGTACCTCCTTGGGTGGTTATTATCTACCTACTACCACAGGAGGGTAGTACCTCCCTGGGTGGTTGTTGTCTACCTATTACCACAGGACGGTAGTACCTCCCTGGGTGGTTATCTACCTACTACCACAGGACGATAGTACCTTCCTGGGTGGTTGTCTACCTACAACCACAGGACGGTAGTACCTCCCTGGGTGGTTGTTGTCTACCTACAACCACAGGACGGTAGTACCTCCCTGGGTGGTTGTTGTCTTCCTACTACCACAGAACGGTAGTACCTCCCTGGGTGGTTGTTGTGTACCTACTACCACAGGACGGTAGTACCTCCCTGGCTGGTTGTTGTCTTCGTACTACCACAGAACGGTAGTACCTCCCTGGGTGGTTATTATCTACCTACTACCACAGGAGGGTAGTACCTCCCTGGGTGGTTGTTGTCTACCTACTACTACAGGACGGTAGTACCTCCCTGGGTAGTTGTCTTCCTACTACCACATGACGGTAGTACCACCCTGGGTGGTTGTCTACCTACTACCACAGGACGGTAGTACCTCCCAGGGTGGTTATCTACCTCCTACCACAGGACGGTAGTACCTCCCTGGGTGGTTGTTGTCTACCTACTACCACAGGACGGTAGTACCTCCCTGGGTGGTTGTCTACCTACTACCACAGGATGGTAGTACCTCCCAGGGTGGTTATCTACCTCCTACCACAGGACGGTAGTACCTCCCTGGGTGGTTGTTGTCTACCTACTACCACAGGACGGTAGTACCTCCCTGGGTGGTTGTCTACCTACTACCACAGGATGGTAGTACCTCCCAGGGTGGTTATCTACCTCCTACCACATGACGGTAGTACCTCCCTGGGTGGTTGTTGTCTACCTACTACCACAGGACGGTAGTACCTCCCAGGGTGGTTATCTACCTCCTACCACAGGACGGTAGTACCTCCCTGGGTGGTTGTTGTCTACCTACCACAGGACGGTAGTACCTCCCAGGGTGGTTATCTACCTCCTACCACAGGACGGTAGTACCTCCCTGGGTTGTTGTTGTCTACCTACTACCACATGACGGTAGTACCTTCGTGGGTGGTTGTTGTCTACCTACTACCTATATATATATATATATATATATATATATATATATATATATATATATATATATATATATATATATATATATATAGGATGGGGTCCAGCTCTGGTGTAAATTGTGGGACCCATAGCCTCGGAGAAGTGGATAAAAAGGCTTCAAGGAAGAATATTTGGATTTCTTCCTGAAGCCGTTTAAATATTCCACTTCTCCTACCACCCCATCTTTTCATTCTTTTTTACCAATAGGAATATTTTATTACATAATATGGTACAGAAGATTTAAGAGATACATTGTTGATATAAAGATGGCATATACAGTACATGAGGTGTGAGAGATACATGTCTAGTACATATTGTTACATGTTTGTCACTGATTATAATGCGAAAATCTCATCCAGCTCCTCAGAGCTGGGGCGCGTGCCCAAAATACAGCAGGCATTACCCCTCTGAACAGCCGCACTGAGTCGCTGAAACAGAAAACTAGCTGCCCTGGGATCCCTAGTTACCTTGATGAGTCTTTTTCCCAGCTCCTTAAGGAATTTAGATGCACTCTTTCCCCATGAGCCAAGGGTCTCTGAGCCTATGGGAACAAACATATAACGATGGGCAAGTTCTCCATATTTTCTAGACTTTTGGGACTCCCTGAAGCTGGCAGCTGCCCTTCCTTCCTCCCTGGTGTATTGGATATATATATATATATATATATATATATATATATATATATATATATATATATATATATGTCGTGCCGAATATGTAAAACTGGTCAATTAGCAAAAACTCATTTAAAATTAAGTCCTTTCTATAATTTTCTCTTACACGTTTAAAGATATATTTTTTCATTAATATTAATGTAAAAATTTTTAATTTTGCACCAAAAGAATCTTAGAAAACTTACCTAACCTTATTATAACAAGAACAATTTATTTTAGCCTATCCCAACTAAATATATTTTAGATTTGTTTACAGTAATTTAATACTAAAGAAACACAGTGAAATATATTTTTTTTCGTTAGGTTCAGAATGATTTTGGCGAAATTATTGCATACACAAATTTTCATTTGTCCTATATGGCAAGATGAACGTTGCTATTTAAGCCAAGATCGCAAGTTCTGCCTATTCGGCACGACATTATATATATATATATATATATATATATATATATATATATATATATGAGAGAGAGAGAGAGAGAGAGAGAGAGAGAGAGAGAGAGAGAGAGAGAGAGAGAGAGAGAGAGAGAGAGAGAGAGATATTATGAGGCGCAAAAACATGTATTGAACAGGCTAGAACAGGTTCATGTTAATATTAGGGTGAACAGCATTAATCAGGCCGCCAACACCTGCATAAATAAAGGTTGAAAATGAGGTTATCAGCCGAAAATTAATTTCTAATATTATAAGCAGTGATTTTTGGTGGTAATTACTTGTTAGGGAACACTGTGTGATAAATATATTATTTTTGTTGATAATTATTATTTATAATATTAACAGCTGTGTAATTATAACGACGAGAGTAAGATTGGGTTTTGTAACCAGGAGAGTTGTAAACAAGAGAGACGGTCTTGTAAACAAGAGAGTTGGTCTTGTAAACAAGAGAGTTGGTCTTGTAAACAAGAGAGTTGGTCTTGTAAACAAGAGAGTTGGTCTTGTAAACAAGAGAGTTGGTCTTGTAAACAAGAGAGTTGGTCTTGTAAACAACAGAGTGGGTCGCCTAAACAACAGAGTGGTAAAGTAAACGGTAGAGTAGGTCTTGTTGACAGTGGATATTTTAAACAGAATGGGTCTTGTAAACAGACAGGGGGGGCCTGTGAGCAGAGATAAGTCCTGCAAACAGACAGTCCTGTAAACAGAGAGGGGCCCTACAAAAAGAGAGGGAATCCTGTATAGAGAGAAGGGGTCCAGTAACCAGATTGGGTCCTGTAAACAGAGAAGTGTCCTGTAAACAGACAGGGGCATCGTAAACAGAGAGAGATCATGTAAACAAAGAGGTGTTCTGCAAAAAGTGAGGGGTGCCCTATAAACAGAGAGGGGGCCTTGCAAACAGAGAAGGGAGTCCTATAAACAGAGAAGGGGTCCTACAAGAAGTTCTGCAAACAGAGAGAGGTCCTGTAAACAGAAAGGGGTTCTATAAGCAGAGATGGGTCCTGCAGAGGGAATCCTGCAAGCAGAGAAAGGTCCTACAGAGAGGGGTCTTACAAACAAAAAGGGGCTTCTACAAACACAGAGGGGGTCTTACAGAGAGGGGTCCTGCAAACAGATAAGGGGACCTCTAAACAGAGAGGGGATCCTACAGAAAGAGGGTCCTACAAACAGAGAGGGACTCCTACAGAGAGGGGTCTTGTAAACAGAGAGGCCCTATAAACAGTGAGGGGTCCTGCAAACAGAGAGGGGTCCTGTAAACATAGAGGGTCCTACAGAGAGGGGCTCCTGCTAACAGAGAAAGGGTCCTGCAAACAAAGAGAGATACTGCAGACAAAGAGGAATCTTGTAAACAGAGAAGAGACCTGTCAACAGAGGTGTTCTGCAAACAGTGAAGTTACCAGGAATTTCGGAAGCTCATTGCAGGGGCTTATCTCGGTCGAAGAAGGTTGAGAAACTCTTAAAGTGAGAATAAGTGAGTGAGCCTCAGTGTTATGCCTTTTACGGACTCTGTTCTGAAAGAGGGATTATTGCAGAATGAACTTTGAAGGAGCTCTATCAGTGTGGTGTTTGAGCTTCTAAAAACGCCTGTGCATATTCATATACCTATATTTACTGACTCACTGAGAGCCATTTGTAAATATATATTACAGTGATGTGATAATGAGGCGGGCGATAAATGTTATACTCATAGTGTAAGATATGAGAAAGTTGGTTGTATAGATATTAAATGATTTAAGTCATTAAATGATTGAAGTTGTTATTAAGGTTATTAATAAATTAAACAGAAACTAGGAAAATTCCTTTTCCACTATGAGTGATGACCCCTGGCTGAGATAATCCCGTTCGTTTGTTACGAGAAGCACTATAACTCAGGGTCCTACAGGCTGTGTTCGTAACACAGACGTAAACACTGCAGGGATAGGCTCAGCACTCAAGGTAGTCTGAGGTTCCTCTGACACTTGAGGCAACTGGACACTATCTTGCATGCCTGAAGTTGTAGGTGGAACACAGACAGGAGTGACAGAATCACCAGTGCCTGACCGCTTGGGTACGGCATTGGAAAATGCACTGGCTTGTAAGGATTTAAGCCGAACTTCGTATTCTGCGGCAGTATGGTAGATCTCAGATCCAAGTTGGTAACCCCAAAATGGTACGATCAAGTCAACAATTTGGGCATGCCAACGGTAAGGGTCAAGCACGTGTAAATCTCTCATAGAAGCAAATCCCAGTAGATCACCAAGGATAGTAATCTGGTCGACAACAAGGAAGGAAACAGTAAAGTCTCTACCTTGGATAGAAAGGGTGAGGAAAGTCCGACCTCGGACACGCAGGTGAGAACCAGCTACTCCACGAAGGAAGGACACATGAGTCGGTTCTACGAAGACATGTCGTAACTGCTTGTCCTTAAACAAACTAGAACTGATAATTTTGACTTGCGCATCAGACTCCATGAACACATGAGCGGGCGCATTAAAAACAGATGCTTGTACTATGGGACCTATCGTTGCATTGGAAGTTATGTGCAAACAAAAAGAAGTGTTGTCATCAGAAAGGGCGAGTTCCACTTAATCCCCAAAATCATCTACGTCAGAGACGTGTGAAGCAACATCTTCAGCGAGATTGTCGTTCTCGAGACTGCTCAAGGCATCAAAGGAATTATGAACGGGGATGGTGTACTCATTATCACCTACTGTCACCATGGGACGGTTTGACTGGGGCGCTCGAATTCCCCCGAACTGGAAGAATGAGCTTGGTTCTGGTTAGTCTGAGAACCACGACCTCTGTTTCTTCTGGTTCTGTGGTTGGAATGGCCACGGGGCCACGGAAAGATCGAGAGTACTGAAGGTTATAGAGAGCATTGCACTCAGATGTGTCATGTCCATGTATTCTATGTTAAGTACAGTAGGGAAGATCTGACTGGTACTCATCATCAGTACGACGCCTCTTAGGGTGACTATCAGGACAATTAATTGCAATATGGCCACGGAAACCACAGTTGTAACAAGTCCGCTGACTATGGTTACTGAATGTACTATGAATACTACGAGGTTCATAATGACTCTGTACACTGGTCCTTGGTGAACGCTGCGATGGTTGACGACCACGATTTGTCGCTGTGGCGCAAACAAAAGGTGGTGCAGACTGAGGGATAGGTGTGAAATTACTTTTGATACATGGGAAAGTACCCTGAGGGCACAAGGAACATACATGATTTAGGGCTAAGTGGCTCCATCGTCACAATTGGAGGATTAGCCTCATAAGCACACACAGAAACAGGCGGCATTAGTTCTTTGATTGCCCCAAAAGCTGCAATTTTAGCAAACGACGCTGTGGATCGTTTATCCTCGTTAGGGACAAAGGCTGAGGACTGGACTGCTTTGATAAGGGATGATAAAAGTTTATCTAACAGCAAATGCGCTCAACGATTCATGAGTCATGGGTGTAGCATTCACGAGTTCCCTAAGAACGATATATAGATCAGCTGTTTTCACTGGTACAAGGAAAGAACGAATCAGCTCCTCATATTCTGACCTCATAGTCTGCCCGAAATGCCTAGCCATGCTAGGTGTCCTAGTGGCCCCCTCTGTAATTAGTATTTTATAACATGCAAACCACACAATATCCAAATCCTGTAAACCCCACATTGTAACCCTTAGAGAATAAACTTGATTTGATTTGATTGATTTGACTTAGTAAGATGCCTGAAGTCTCGCATTTCGAGATCAACAACGTGAACAGCAGCAGGGGATAGATGAAGAGCTTCTTTCGCAAGTCTGATAAGACTTTCCTCTGAAGGAGGACCATCCACCAGAGCATTAACACGAGAACAAATGGTAGTAAACCATGCTTCGAGATTATGTACACGGCCACTGAATAAAAGCAAGTCATCAATAGAGCCACAAGATAAACCATAGTGTCTCAGTGTCTGGGTCGGTCTGTCAGTCGATAAGAAACTAGTAGGAATGTCCACAGGGGCAACAGTAACCTGAGGGACCTGAATGACGCCATTCACTAAAGTAACACTCGAAGGTATGTGAGACATAATGACAAAAAAGGTGCACAAAAACAAATAAGACAAGAATAATGATTAATAAAAACGACACAATGACACAAATGCTAAAATTGAAATAAAAGAGATGTAACTAATTCTGCAGAATTAATAAAAATAATGTTTAAGATATACTGCAAAAGGAACAACAACTGACATGGACGGGGCAAGATAAAAAAAAAAAACAGTGAAAATACAATGAAGTAAAAATTTTGCTGAATTAACTGCAAAATTTACTAAAAAAAATTGTAAATCAATGCAAAAAGTATAAAATAAAATCACTAAACTGTATGCAAAGACAGATAACTAGAAAAATAAGTATTTTGTAAGAGTGCATAAACAAAATTAAAATATAATACAATGACAACAATGAAAATAATATGAAAAAAAGAGGACATATAAACAATAATGAACTGAGAATAATAAAGTAATGAACAATGAATATGACACAAGAATAACACGACATAAAAATATAAAGAAAATCACTGCATAACAATGCGTAACAAAATATATAATAAAACAAAGTGAAGAAATAATCAATATAGCAACAAAAGTGGGGAATTACAGGTTAAATTTAGTAATAAAAATATGAAGACTGACTTCAACACTTTAACTCTTAGTTGCAAATGAGAGAGAACAATTTTCTCAGAGCAAAGAGAAGACATTGATTTATAAACGAAGTCAAAATTACACTAAGAGTGAATTTGTTCATAAGCAGAGAGTTGAGCTGTAAACAGAGAGGAGTTCTACAGAGAGTTCTACAAGCGGAGAGGTGCTCAGCAGGCAGGGAGGGGGTTCTACAGACAAAGAGGTCATGCAGACAGAGACTGGTTCGGTAAACAAAGAGGGGCCCTACAAACAGAGAGGGGCCCTACAGAGAAGAGTCCTACAAACAGAGAGGGTTCTTACAGAGAGGAGTCCTACAAACAGAGAGGGGTCCTACAGAGGAGTCCTACAGAGAGGAGTCCTGCAAATAGAGAGGGGTCCTACAGAGAGGGGTCTTACAGAGAGGAGTCCTACAGAGAAGTGTCCTACAAACAGAGGTGTCCTACAGAGAGGAGTCCTGCAAACAGAGAGGAGTCCACAGAGAGGAGTCCTACAGAGAGGAGTCTACAGAGAGGGGTCCTATAAACAGAGAGGGGACCTACAAGTAGAAAGTCCTACAGAGAGAAGTCCTGCAAACAGACAAGTCCTACAGAGAGGAGTCCTACAGAGAGAAGTCCTGCAAACAGAGAGGGGTCCTACAGAGAGGGGATCTACAAGTAGAGGAGTCCTACAGAGAGTCCTACACAGAGGAGTCCTATAGAGAGGAGTCCTGCAGACAGGTCTTACAGACAGGGGTCCTACAGAGAGGAGTCCTACAGAGAGAAGTCCTGCAGAGAGGGGTCCTGGAAACAGAGAAGAGGTTCTGCAAACGGAGAGGGGGTCTTACAGAGAGGAGTCTTACAGAGAGGAGTCCTACAGACATCGGTCTTACAGAGAAGAATCCTATAGAGAGGTGTCCTGCAGAGTCCTACAGAGAGGAGTCCTGCAAACAGAGAGGGGTCCTACAGAGAGGGGACCTACAGTAGAGAGGAGTCCTTCAGAGAGTCCTACAGAGATGAGTCATGCAGACAAGTCTTACAGAGAGGAGTCCTACAGAGAGGAGTCCTACAGAGAGAAGTCCTGCAAACAGAGAGGGGTTCTACAGAGAGGAGTCCTACAGAAGAGTCCTGCAAATAGAGAGGGGTCCTACAGAGTCCTACAGAGAGGGGTCCTACAAAGTCGTACAGAGAGGAGTCCAACAGAGATTCCTGCAAGCAGAGAGGGTCCTACAAACAGAGGAGTCCTACAGAGAGGGGTCCTTCAGAGAGTCCTACAGAGAGGAGTCCTGCAGAGAGGGGCCCTACAGAGGAGTCGTACAGAGAGGGTTTCCTACAGAGAGGAGCCCTATAAACAGAGAGGGGGTACTGCAAACAGAGAGAAGCTCTACAGAGAGGAGTCCTACAGAGAGGGGTTCTACAAGTAGAGGAGTCCTACAGAGAGTCCTACAGAGAGGAATCTTACAGAGAGGAGTCCTGCAAACAGACAGGTCTTAGAGAGAAGTCCTACAGAGAGGAGTCCTACGGAGAGGAGTCCTACAGAGAGTCCTGCAAACAGAGAGGGATCTTACAGAGAGGGGACCTACAAGTAGAGAGGGGTCCTACAGAGATGAGTCCTACAGAGAGGGGTCCTACAGAGAGGAGTCCTACAGAGAGGGGTCCTACAGAGAGCCGTACAGAGATGAGTCCAACAGAGAGACCTGCAAGCAGAGAGGAGTCCTACAAACAGAAAAGGAGTCCTACAGAGAGGGTCCTACAGAGGAGTCCTACAAAGAGGGGTCCTACAGAGAGGAGTCCTACAGAGAGGAACCCTGCAGAGAGGGGTCCTACAAACAGAGGAGTCGTTCAAACAGAGGTTTCCTACAGAGAGGAGTCGTACATAGGGGTCCTGCAAACAGAGAGGAGTCCTACAGAGAGGAGTCCTATAGAGGGGTCCTGCAATCAGAGAGGAGCCCTACAGAGAGGAGTCCTACAAACAGAGAGGAGTCCTGCAGTGAGGGTTTCTACAAGTAGAGAGGAGCCCTACAGAGAAGAATCCTACAGGAGTCCTGCAAACAAACAGGTCTTACAGAGAGAGTCCTACAGGAGTCCTACAGAGAGGGGTTCTGCAGAGAGGAGTCCTACAAATAGAGAGGGGTCCTACAGAGAGGGGACCTACAAGTAGATGAGTCCTACAGAGAGTCCTACAGAGAGGAGTCCTATAGAGAGGAGTCCTGCAAACAGACAGGTCTTACAGAGAGGGGCCCTACAGAGAGGAGTCCTACAGAGAGAAGTCCTGCAAACAGATAGGGGTCCTGGAAACAGAGAGGAGTCCTACAGAGAGGGGCCCTACAGAGAAGAGGTTCTGCAAACGGAGAGGGGGTCTTACAGAGAGGAGTCCTACAAACAGAGAGGAGTCCTACAGACAAGGGTCTTACAGAGAGGAGTCCTTCAGAGATTGGTCCTACAGAGTCCTACAGAGAGGAGTCCTGCAAACAGAGAGGGGTCCTACAGAGAGACCTACAAGTAGAGAGGAGTCCTTCAGAGAGTCCTACAGAGATGAGTCATGCAGACAGGTCTTACAGAGAGGAGTCCTACAGAGAGTCCTACAGAGAGAAGTCCTGCAACAGAGAGGGGTCCTACAGAGAGGAGTCCTACAGAGAAGAGTCCTGCAAATAGAGAGGGGTCCTACAGAGAGTCCTACAGAGAGGGGTCCTACAGAGAGTCGTACAGAGAGGAGTCCAACAGAGATTCCTGCAAGCAGAGAGGGTCCTACAAACAGAAGAGTCCTACAGAGAGGGGTCCTTTAGAGAGTCCTATAGAGAGGAGTCCTGCAGACAGAGAGCGTCCCTACTGTTACGCGCCCCTACTTCACTCCATATACAAAAATAAAAGGCCTGGTTAAAATAAGTTCTGTAATAATATATCGCGAACCACTTTATTACTAGCTAGATAAAGCAGGTTCCACTATATATTATTATCGGGTACAGTATGAATCATCAACAGTACTCTCATTGTATTATATTGTATTATATTATATTATATCTTTCCCCATGATTATTATAATATTATATTATATTATTATTAGGTTAGGTATTACGAATGTGTAACCACTACTGTAGTGACCAATTGGTGGTTCTAGAATTGACGCCACGCGTCGCCTTCTGGCCGAGCTGAAGTCATACTATGGAGTAGTTGAGTGAGTCAGTCAGCTCCTAGCTCTGACTCGGTACGGGTCTTCTGGCAGAGCTGAAGTCATACTATGGAGTAGTTGAATGAGTCAGTCAGCTCCTAGCTCTGACTCGGTACGGGTCTTCTGGCAGAGCTGAAGTCATACTATGAAGTAGTTGAGTGAGTCAGTCAGCTCCTAGCTCTGACTCGGTACGGGTCTTCTGGCAGAGCTGAAGTCATACTATGAAGTAGTTGAGTGAGTCAGTCAGCTCCTAGCTCTGACTCGGTACGGGTCTTCTGGCAGAGCTGAAGTCATACTATGAAGTAGTTGAGTGAGTGAGTCAGCTCCTAGCTCTGACTCGGTACGGGTCTTCTGGCAGAGCTGAAGTCATACTATGAAGTAGTTGAGTGAGTCAGTCAGCTCCTAGCTCTGACTCGGTACGGGTCTTCTGGCAGAGCTGAAGTCATACTATGGAGTAGTTGAGTGAGTCAGTCAGCTCCTAGCTCTGACTCGGTACGGGTCTTCTGGCAGAGCTGAAGTCATACTATGGAGTAGTTGAGTGAGTCAGTCAGCTCCTAGCTCTGACTCGGTACGGGTCTTCTGGCCGAGCTGAAGTCATACTATGGAGTAGTTGAATGAGTCAGTCAGCTCCTAGCTCTGACTCGGTACGGGTCTTCTGGCAGAGCTGAAGTCATACTATGGAGTAGTTGAGTGAGTCAGTCAGCTCCTAGCTCTGACTCGGTACGGGTCTTCTGGCAGAGCTGAAGTCATACTATGGAGTAGTTGAGTGAGTCAGTCAGCTCCTAGCTCTGACTCGGTACGGGTCTTCTGGCAGAGCTGAAGTCATACTATGAAGTAGTTGAGTGAGTCAATCAGCTCCTAGCACTGACTCGGTACGAGTCTTCAACACAAAGCTCCTAGCTCAAAACTAAAACTTTAAACCAAGTCTATTGTCTTGACTTTGCCATTAGTTTCCTGAAGTCTGGTAATTCATGTCACTTATGAAAGATAACTATTTCGTTACCCTAGACCTTTCTAAAAGAGTTAAATGGTGAGATTAGTAGATTATTAATTGAAATTATTGTATCATACTCTGTTAATGAGAATTTGAACGTAAGATTGGGTTTCTTGCTGTATAGTATTTCATTTATAATTGCTTGTGGTTATTTTAATTCACTAACCAAATACCAATGAAGTTAAATGATTGATAATAAAATAAAACTAACAAAAAAATGGAGTTATTTGTGCTCCTATTGTTACGGTGAAGATTAAGTCGTAACACCTACAAACAGAGTCGTACAGAGAGGGTTTCCTACAGAGAGGAGTCCTATAAACAGAGAGGGGGTACTACAAACAGAGAGGAGCCCTACAGAGAGGAGTCCTACAGAGAGGAGTCCTGAAGAGAGGGGTTCTACAAGTAGAGAGGAGCCCTACAGAGAGCCCTACAGAGGAATCCTACAGGAGTCCTGCAAACAGACAGGTCTTACAGAAAGGAGTCCTACAGGAGTCCTACAGAGGGGTCCTGCAAACAGAGAGGAGTCCTACAAAGAGAGGAGTCCTGCAGAGAGGGGTTCTGCAAGTAGAGAAGAGTCCTACAGAGTCCTACAAACAGAGGAATCCTACAGAGAGGAGTCCTGCAAACAGACAGGTCTTACAAACAGAGAGGAGTCCTACAGAGAATCTTGCAAGCAGAGAGGAGTCCTACAGAGAGGAGTCGCACAGAGAGGAGTCCTACAGAGAATCCTGCAAGCAGAGAGTCCTACAGAGAAGGTCCTACAAACAGAGGAGTCCTGCAAATAGAGAGGGTCTATACAGGAGTCCTGCAGAGAGGGGTCCTACAGAGAGGGGTCCTACAGAGAGGGGGTCCTACAGAGACGAGTCCTACAAACAGGGAGGAGTCCTACAGAGGGGTCCTACAGAGACGAGTCCTACAAACAGGGAGGAGTCCTGCAAACAGAGAGGGGTCCTACAGAGTCGTACAAAGATGCTTCCTACAGAGAGGAGTCCTACAGAGAGGAGTCCTATAAACAGAAAGGGGCTCCTGCAAACAGAGAGGAGTCCTACAGAGAGGAGTCCTGCAAGCAGAGAGGAGCCCTACAGAGAGGGATCCTGCAAACAGAGAGGAACCCTACAGAGAAGAGTCCTACAGAGAGGAGTCCTATAGAGAGGGGTCCTGCAAACAGAGAGGAACCCTACAGAGAAGAGTCCTACAAACAGGGGTCCTGCAAACAGGGGTCCTACAAACAGGGGTCCTGCAAACAGGGGTCCTGCAAACAAGGGTCCTACAAACAGGGGTCCTACAAACAGGGGTCCTACAAACAGGGGTCCTACAAACAGGGGTCCTATAAACAGGGGTCCTACAAACAGGGGTCCTACAAACAGGGGTCCTACAAACAGGGGTCCTGAAACAGGGGTCCTACAAACAGGGGTCCTACAAACAGGGGTCCTACAAACAGGGGTCCTACAAACAGGGGTCCTGAAACAGGGATCCTACAAACAGGGGTCCTACAAACAACTAAAACATGCAAACAATTCATGTCTCAATTCCCGACTGCATAAACTACTCTTAGTAACCTGTAAACATTTATAAACAACTCAGAAGCACCGTAACTAGACCGGATGTTAAAGAAAATGTTGGTGTCCAGCTCCTGGGCCCAATTTTCTCTGTAATAGCGTTATTATTACATTCGGTTAGGGAGGAGTGCTAGACCCGTAGGGGCTATGTGGTGTATAGGAAAGGGAAGGCAACCAGGCTCGATACGAGAAAGAGGATAAATCCAGTTCCTTGGATCAAGAGCCTGTCACCAGCACCATGGGTCACTCTCAGTGATCTGTAAACAGCTGATGAGAACCTTATGGCGAGTAGTGGCTGAAGGGCAAGAATAATACTGAAGGGCAAGAATAATACTGAAGGGCAAGAATAATACTGAAGGGCAAGAATAATACTGAAGGGCAAGAATAATACTGAAGGGCAAGAATAATACTGAAGGGAAAGAATAATACTGAAGGGCAAGATAATACTGAAGGGCAAGAATAATACTGAAGGGAAAGAAGAATGATTGAAGGGCAAGAATTACTAAGGGCAAAAATAATGTCTGAAGGGCAAGAAGAATGACTTAAGGTGAAGAAAACTTGGAGGAAGAAAAACTGGAGGAAGATTGGAACACCACGTTAGTCAGCCCTCCAATAATTTATTCGTTTTCTACAATAGAGTTATTAAAGAAAGTTGACACCCTGGATGGTACACTTAATTATTTTGTATCAGTTTTCCTCCGGCCATAAATACACATATACGCAACTGGTGCAACTTGCTGCGTATATGTGCCGCTGTTGTGATACAGAGTGGTGTTTCTCATAAAGAAATTGCAGCACACATCAGTAACCTGGCCTCTACCCTTCAAAATGAACTCTTTGCCATACTCCTTTCACTCAAATACATCCATGTTTCTAAGGTTGGCACTTTAAGTGTAATTGATTCTCTACCATCCATAAATGCTCTTAACTCTATAAGTACCAACTGTGGCATGCTTGTGTCAGAAGTCAGACACAGGTATGGTAAGATTGTAGACAGTGTGGAGTCAGAGTGCACCTTGTGTGATAAGATAAGATTTCGTTCGGATTTTTAACCCCGGAGGGTTAGCCACCCAGGATAACCCAAGAAAGTCAGTGCGTCATCGAGGACTGTCTAACTTATTTCCATTGGGGTCCTTAATCTTGTCCCCCAGGATGCGACCCACACCAGTCGACTAACACCCAGGTGCCTATTTGCTGCTAGGTGAACAGGACAATAGGTGTAAGGAAACGTGTCGAAATGTTTCCACCCGCCGGGAATCGAACCCGGGCCGCCCCTCCGTGTGTGAAGCGGGAGCTTTGGCCACCAGGCCACCGGGCCACCATCTCACATTGGTCTTCAAATGCATGATAGAACTGATGAATTGTCTAAGAGGGAGTAGATTACAATCTTGGGCTGTCAGTCAGCAGTTTGAGAAAATAATACGAAAAGAACTTCAATTGGACTTCATTGACTAAGACAGAGGGAGACTGACACCAGTCAGTTCATCTATCATCATTCTATTATACAGGAGGAGCCACATGTCTATGCTGTATCCTACAAAATAAGCAAACTCTTGGATGTCACTGCCGCCCAGCTCCGACCAGATTACCAGCATCTTACGCAGGACCCCAATGGAAATAAGTCACTCTGTCTGACTTTTTTGGGTTATCCTAGGTTCTCTACACATATGCTGCTATGTATGATAATTCTATGTAACTGTATTTGTGTATACCTGAATAAACTTACTTACTTACTTACCACCAGTTGTGGACCAAAAGAAATGTAAACTTTTCCAGACGAAAATTTGTGACACTTGCGTCATTATATACTGGAATGTGATAAACTTAACGAATTCGGAGACAACTCACTCAGAAATGTTCAAGAAATGGGGAAGTATTTTACCCCCGGTGGTACATATATTACAAATCATTCTGGATAAATACACTGACTTTGCTCACTGTAAAAGAGTATTATCATTTTTTTGTGTGTTTGACCAAGTTCATGTACCTGGAGTTTACTTGGAGAGAGTTCCGCGGGTCAGTGCCCCTGCGGCCCGGTCTGTGGCCGTTCTGTGATCAGGGCCTGATCAATCAGGCTGTTACTGCTGGCTGCACGCATATCTGCATAAATAACTCATTACTATTGTGACCAAAAAAATATGTATATAGTTCATTACCACTGTAGCTTGTTTAGTTATCAAAACTTTGGGGCCCAGTTCCTGGACCCATTATGTACCTCTGTAATCTTTTAACTACCGCCCACAGGATGGGTATGGGGTGACTACATCCCACAGGATGGGTATGGGGTGACTACCGCCCACAGGATGGGTAAGGGGTGCATAATAAACATATTAAACTGAACACATAAGCAGGTTTCATTTGCATTAACCCGGAGGGTTAAGACAACGTAACAAAATTTTGTTCGGATTTTTAACTCAGGATAACTTAATAAGGTCAGTGCGTCATCAAGGAATGTCTGTCTTATTTCCATTGGATTCGTTTAATCTTGTCCCCCAGGATGCGACACCCACCAGTCGACTGGTACTCAGGTACCTACTTTCTGTTAGGTGAACAGGAAAAGAAAGTGAAAAGAAACATGCCCAATGCTTCCACCCATGTCGGGGATTGAACCATAGACACACAATATGTTAGGTGAGTGTGTTATCATCCAAGCCTCGGAAACACCTGTCAACCTGTCAACTGCCAACGGAGCCTATGTTAACAACTCAGTGTCTTATTTTCCCCGGGTTCCCCAGGTCTTCTCTGCCATAATAATTCTGTTTAGATACACTTGCACAGTTTTAAATGATCAGAATTGCCTTTGATAATAACATGCACAAATTATCGAGGATAAATCCCAGCAAAAGTCTATAGGTGATTTATATCGATTGAGTTAAACTCCCCTAATACCTAGGTTAAGTGAAAACCTTAAAGAAAATTATCTTAAATCGATTGAGTTAAACTCCCCTAACACCTAGGTTAAGTGAAAACCTTAAAGAAAATTATCTTAAATCGATTGAGTTAAACTCCCCTAACACCTAGGTTAAGTGAAAACCTTAAAGAAAATTATCTTAAATCGATTGAGTTAAACTCCCCTAATACCTAGTTTTAGTGAAAATCTTAAAGAAAATTATCTTAAGACTAGAGCTAACAGCAACAACCAAAAAACTAATGAAAGAAAGAGAGAAGGATCTTTTTGTGTATTTTTAACGTATTCGTATTGTGATCTTGATCCGTATTATTATTTTTATATTGCTCTCTATTGTTAACATTGATTGATAAGATAAAATAAGATCTTGTGGGAGTAAACTAGGATAACCCAGTGAAGCTCCTGCATCATCAGAGACTGTCTGATTTTCATTGTTTTCCATTAATTCTCTTCACCCTTAGCATACGACCCAGAACAGTCTGTTGACACCCATGTTTATGTACCTACTTACTGCTGGCACACATGTACATGTATCTACTTACTGCTGCACCTATGTATATGTGCCTACTTACTGCTGGAACTCACGTATATGTACCTACTTACTGCTGCACCCATGTACATGTACCTACTTACTACTGGCAACCATGTACATGTACCTACTTACTGCTGGCAACCATGTACATGTACCTACTTACTGCTGGCACCCATATACATGTACCTAATTACTGCTGGGTGGACATGGGCCAAAGACCCCAGTGGCAATAAGTCACTCCGTCTGACTTTTTTTTTTTTGGGGGGGGGGGTTACCCTAGGTAATTTACGCATGTTATCGGGTCTGATAATTGTACATACATGTAGTTAGTACCCCCAGCGTTTCTCTCGATCCCTCATGTGTGTGTGTATATATATATATATATATATATATATATATATATATATATATATATATATATATATATATATATATATAGATATATGGTGAGGCTCAAGTTAGAGTATGTAGGAAAGAGGGAAATTATTTCCCAGTAAAAGTAGGCCTTAGACAAGGATGTGTGATGTCACCGTGGTTGTTTAATATATTTATAGATGGGGTTGTAAGAGAAGTAAATGCGAGGGTCTTGACAAGAGGCGTGGAGTTAAAAGAAAAAGAATCACACAAAGTGGGAGTTGTCACAGTTGCTCTTTGCTGATGACACTGTGCTCTTGGGAGATTCTGAAGAGAAGTTGCAGAGATTGGTGGATGAATTTGGTAGGGTGTGCAAAAGAAGAAAATTGAAAGTGAATACAGGAAAGAGTAAGGTTATGAGGATAACAAAAAGATTAGGTGATGAAAGATTGGATATCAGATTGGAGGGAGAGAGTATGGAGGAGGTGAATGTATTCAGATATTTGGGAGTGGACGTGTCAGCGGATGGGTCTATGAAGGATGAGGTGAATCATAGAATTGATGAGGGGAAAAGGGTGAGTGGTGCACTTAGGAGTCTGTGGAGACAAAGAACTTTGTCCTTGGAGGCAAAGAGGGGAATGTATGAGAGTATAGTTTTACCAACGCTCTTATATGGGTGTGAAGCATGGGTGATGAATGTTGCAGCGAGGAGAAGGCTGGAGGCAGTGGAGATGTCATGTCTGAGGGCAATGTGTGGTGTGAATATAATGCAGAGAAATCGTAGTTTGGAAGTTAGGAGGAGGTGCGGGATTACCAAAACTGTTGTCCAGAGGGCTGAGGAAGGGTTGTTGAGGTGGTTCGGACATGTAGAGAGAATGGAGAGAAACAGAATGACTTCAAGAGTGTATCAGTCTGTAGTGGAAGGAAGACGGGGTAGGGGTCGGCCTAGGAAAGGTTGGATGGAGGGGGTAAAGGAGGTTTTGTGTGCGAGGGGCTTGGACTTCCAGCAGGCGTACGTGAGCGTGTTTGATAGGAGTGAATGGAGACGAATGGTTTTTAATACTTGACGTGCTGTTGGAGCGTGAGCAAAGTAACATTTATGAAGGGGTTCAGGGAAACCGGCAGGCCGGACTTGAGTCCTGGAGATGGGAAGTACAGTGCCTGCACTCTGAAGGAGGGGTATTAATGTTGCAGTTTAAAAACTGTTGTGTAAAGCACCCTTCTGGCAAAACAGTGATGGAGTGAATGATGGTGAAAGTTTCTCTTTTTCGGGCCACCCTGCCTTGGTGGGAATCGGCCAGTGTGATAATAAAAAAAAAATAATAATAATAAAAAAATAAATAAATAAATAAATATATATATATATATATATATATATATATATATATATATATATATATATATATATATATATATATATATATATATGTATATATATATATATATAATAATAATAATAATAATAATAATAATAATATAATATCTTTATTTACTACAAGTACATGTACATGGTATACAGTCCTAGCTGACAACAATGACATACTATTACATAGAAAGCCCCTTGTTATGCTCCGCATGTCGGGCAAATTACGTCAGTGTCCCAGGATGCGACCCACACCAGTCGACTAACACCCAGGTACCCATTTTACTGATGAGAACATAGACAACAGGTGGAAAGAAACACGCCAAATGTTTTTACTCTGGCTGGGAATCGAACCCAGGCCTTCGCCGTGGGAAGCGAGAGCGTTAACCATATACTATATATATATATATATATATATATATATATATATATATATATATATATATATATATATATATATATATATATATATATATATATAGCTGTGTAAATTAACAAGGACTCACTCGGAAATAACCTGCTCCTTGAATGTCTTTGCTGATAAGTAATTAAGTTAACTTAGGTACAATTACACAGTTTTAGATGATCACAAATGTCAGAGTAACGAATGTTATCTTAGATAACTAACTATGATGGGGATGCCCGGGTGTTGTGCATGTGTCTTGATTTCATCTTGTCGGTATTATATACAACTCTTGTACTACTACTGCTACTACTACTACTGCTACTACTACTACTACTGCTACTACTACTACTACCACCACCTCTTCCTGCCTATATATAGCCGTCTTGCTCCACCTCTGTTAGTGTGACTTTGTCAATGGTCCAAGTCGGACCGAAACGTCGTCCTTAGCTTCTCTCTTTTATGTGCGGGTTATTTGTGTATTGTGTGTGTGTTATCTTAGGTTAAATCTACATAATATACTTCTGTATGTGCTCATGTGTATGCTCAAGCTCACTGTTAAAAATGTTCTTTGTGTATTACGTTCACACGCACAAAATAAAAATTTAAAAAACGAAAGCTTAAAAATTATAATAAAAAGAAGGGGACCAACCATAGAGAAAAAAGTTACCCCTTAAATTAATTTCTTACTATTTTCTTTGTTACTAAATGTGAGAAAAGAAAATGAATATCAAATGGTAAACTCACTTAAAATTGATCATGTTCTTTTCCCAAAGGAAATTCTTATTTGGGTTTCAAGTACATAATATATAACTTATTTTACAATGCTCTTGAAGGCACACAGATGTTATGTCTGGCAGTTCATGAAGTAGCGCCTTGGGCTCACATCTGAAGGACTCGGGTTCAATTCCAGCGCAGGAAGAGACGATGTACACTTTCCCTGACACTTGTTGCACAGTTATTATATATTAAATTAAGCCCCTGCACATATATAGATGCAAGACAGTTATAGAATATATTATCTATAACAAGTGACACCATAACAAGACTGAAAGTTATCTTACTGCTTGTGTTGTTGAGTGATAACAAGAAGCATCGTGAGTTATCTTGCTAAGATAAGATAAGATAAGATTTCGTTCGGATTTTTAACCCCGGAGGGTTAGCCACCCAGGATAACCCAAGAAAGTCAGTGCGTCATCGAGGACTGTCTAACTTATTTCCATTGGGGTCCTTAATCTTGTCCCCCAGGATGCGACCCACACCAGTCGACTAACACCCAGGTACCTATTTGCTGCTAGGTGAACAGGACAACAGGTGTAAGGAAACGTGTCGAAATGTTTCCACCCGCCGGGAATCGAACCCGGGCCCTCCGTGTGTGAAGCGGGAGCTTTAGCCACCAGGCCACCAGGCCAGCCGCCAGGCCACCAGGCCTGGTATACACAAATACAGTTACATAGAATTATCATACATAGCAGCATATGTGTAGAGAACCTGGGATAACCCAAAAAAAGTCAGACAGAGTGACTTATTTCCATTGGGGACCTTTTACCTTATTATTATAATATAAAGGTTATAATATTTTCTTATTATTTTACAATGAAGATAACGTCTTATTATCAACTGAAAAGACTATCTACTACTGCTGATAGAACAAATGAAGACTTTACCAGAGAACTCTAATAACTAACCTTAATTTTTAAAGGGGTGGACCGATAAGCCAGTGGAAGGCCTCGGTCAGATGACCAAAAGCTCCAACGGTGGATCATCAAATGACGAAGACCCGCATCAGGAAACACTTGTCCCGTTTCCTGACAAACCTCACCTAAATAACATAAACCTCACATAAATAACATAAACCTCACCTAAATAACATAAACCTCACCTAAATAACATAAACCTCACCTAAATAACATAAACCTCACCTAAATAACATAAACCTCACCTAAATAACTTAAACCTCACCTAAATAACATAAACCTCACCTAAATAACATAAACCTCACCTAAATAACATAAACCTCACCTAAATAACATAAACCTCACCTAAATAACATAAACCTCACCTAAATAACATAAACCTCACCTAAATAACTTAAACCTCACCTAAATAACATAAACCTCACCTAAATACCATAAACCTCACCTAAATAACATAAACCTCACCTAAATAACATAAACCTCACCTAAATAACATAAACCTCACCTAAATAACATAAACCTCACCTAAATAACATAAACCTCACCTAAATAACATAAACCTCACCTAAATACCATAAACCTCACCTAAATAACATAAACCTCACCTAAATAACATAAACCTCACCTAAATAACACAAACCTCACCTAAATAACATAAACCTCACCTAAATAACATAAACCTCACCTAAATAACATAAACCTCACCTAAATAACATAAACCTCACCTAAATAACATAAACCTCACCTAAATAACATAAACCTCACCTAAATAACATAAACCTCACCTAAATACCATAAACCTCACCTAAATAACATAAACCTCACCTAAATAACATAAACCTCACCTAAATAACACAAACCTCACCTAAATAACATAAACCTCACCTAAATAACATAAACCTCACCTAAATAACATAAACCTCACCTAAATAACATAAACCTCACCTAAATAACATAAACCTCACCTAAATAACATAAACCTCACCTAAATAACATAAACCTCACCTAAATACCATAAACCTCACCTAAATAACATAAACCTCACCTAAATAACATAAACCTCACCTAAATAACATAAACCTCACCTAAATAACACAAACCTCACCTAAATAACATAAACCTCACCTAAATAACATAAACCTCACCTAAATAACATAAACCTCACCTAAATAACATAAACCTCACCTAAATAACATAAACCTCACCTAAATAACATAAACCTCACCTAAATAACATAAACCTCACCTAAATACCATAAACCTCACCTAAATAACATAAACCTCACCTAAATAACATAAACCTCACCTAAATAACACAAACCTCACCTAAATAACATAAACCTCACCTAAATAACATAAACCTCACCTAAATAACATAAACCTCACCTAAATAACATAAACCTCACCTAAATAACATAAACCTCACCTAAATAACATAAACCTCACCTAAATAACATAAACCTCACCTAAATACCATAAACCTCACCTAAATAACATAAACCTCACCTAAATAACATAAACCTCACCTAAATAACACAAACCTCACCTAAATAACATAAACCTCACCTAAATAACATAAACCTCACCTAAATAACATAAACCTCACCTAAATAACATAAACCTCACCTAAATAACATAAACCTCACCTAAATAACATAAACCTCACCTAAATACCATAAACCTCACCTAAATAACATAAACCTCACCTAAATAACATAAACCTCACCTAAATAACACAAACCTCACCTAAATAACATAAACCTCACCTAAATAACATAAACCTCACCTAAATAACATAAACCTCACCTAAATAACATAAACCTCACCTAAATAACATAAACCTCACCTAAATAACATAAACCTCACCTAAATAACATAAACCTCACCTAAATACCATAAACCTCACCTAAATAACATAAACCTCACCTAAATAACATAAACCTCACCTAAATAACACAAACCTCACCTAAATAACATAAACCTCACCTAAATAACATAAACCTCACCTAAATAACATAAACCTCACCTAAATAACATAAACCTCACCTAAATAACATAAACCTCACCTAAATAACATAAACCTCACCTAAATAACATAAACCTCACCTAAATAACATAAACCTCACCTAACCCAGAGAATTCTGTGGTGTTAATATGTTACATTTATTTTAATGAAGTTAGCTGTTTAGTGGGGGTTTAAATTCTATCTACTACAACATGTTCATTAATGTTAGTTGGATGGTTGGTTAATGGGGTTTCAAACCTATCTACTACACGAGGGTCTTCACGGTATGTTGGCTGGTTAATGGGGTTTAAAGTCTATCTGCTACACTAGGGTCATTAAGGCACCTGCTTCATCACCACCTGTTCTTCACCACCTGCTCATCACCACCTGTTCACCACTTGTTCATTACCTGTTCATCACCACCTGTTCACCTGTTCACCACCTGTTCATCACCTGTTCATCACCACCTGTTCATCACCACCTGTTCACCTGTTCATCACCTGTTCACCTTTCATCACCTGTTCATCACCTGTTCACCACCTGTTCATCACCACCTGTTCACCTATTCACCTGTTCACCACCTGTTCATCACCACCTGTTCACCTGTTCATCACCTGTTCACCTGTTCTTCACCACCTGTTCATCACCTATTCACCACCTGTTCATCACCTGTTCACCACCTGTTCATCACCACCTGTTCACCTGTTCATCACCTATTCACCACCTGTTCACCACCTGTTCATCACCACCTGTCCACCTGTTCATCACCACCTGTTCACCACCTGTTCATCACCTGTTCACCACCTGTTCATCACCACCTGTCCACCTGTTCATCACCACCTGTTCACCACCTGTTCACCACCTGTTCATCACCTGTTCACCACCTGTTCACCTGTTCACCAACATTCTAGAATACTTTAAAACACAAACTGTCATTGTATATACACTGAGAACCATTGAATATAAGATGCCGGTGGTGGGCTCTTGATCGAAGGAATTGGAGCTACTCTTTCTCCTGGATTAAACCTGATTACCTCCTCTTCCCCAGGTGCTGTATGAACCCCAACGGGTTTAGGTTTCTTCAGTGAGCATAATAATAATAACAATAATAACAATAATAATAATAATAATAATAATAATAATAATAATAATAATAATAATAATCAGTAGGTTCACAGCTACATTAATAATCTTAAGCCTACCACTATTAGCTATGTAATTAGCTAAGCAAACTGACAATTCGTAAAAAAAAAAAAAAAAGTGCTGAACGATGTAAGGGGGGTAATTTAAACCCTGGGAGAGTCATTAGCAAGTTGACTGTGCAATTAAAACTCCAAGCTTAATTGCCTGACCTGAGATGGTGATCCCCGGGTGAGTGTTGACCTCGTTTATCACCTTGGTCAAGAGAGGTGACGGAAGGGGGGGATCGGGGGGTAGGGGTTAGTGTATGTGAGGGGAGGGAAGTGGGGGGATAGAGGAAGTCACGCCCACGAATTGCACCAGGTTACAGGCCTTGAGTCACAGCAAATTCAGACGAAAGGGTACAGATCCCCATTATTTATGCCCAGAGAGCGAGAGCGAGAGCGAGAGAGGGAGAGAGAGAGAGAGTACTTGTATGTTTCCTAACAATAAAATGCTTTCAAATGAGCTGATGTAGGTAACAGTCCTTAGCTTGTCAAAGCTAGGGATCCTTAAGACTCGGGGAGATTGACACCAGTGAGTCCATCCATCATCATTCTATCTTGCAGGAGGAGCCACATGTCAATGGTGCATCCAACAAAATAAGCCGACTCTTGGATGTCACTACCACTGGGCTCCGGCTGGGTTCCAAGCATTTTTGGCAGGTTTAAATCACCACCAGATGTAGACCAAACGAAATGTAAACTTTGCCAGATGGACTATTGTCACATCCTGCGTCCTTATGTACTGGAGTGTGATGAAATTAATGAATTTAGAAACAACTCACTCAGAAATGTTCAAGGAATGACTAAGTATTTTATCCACAGTGGTATATTACAGACCATTCTAGGGAAATACCATGACTTTGCTCCCTGTAAATAAAGCATTACCACGTGTGTGTGTGTGTGTGTGTGTGTACTCACCTATTTGTACTCACCTATTTGTGGTTGCAGGGGTCGAGTCTTAGCTCCTGGCCCCGCCTCTTCACCGGTTGCTACTGGGCCCTCTCTCTCCCCGCTCCATGAGCTTTATCAAACCTCGTCTTAAAACTGTACGGTTCCTGCCTCCACTACGTCATTTTCTAGGCTATTCCACTGCCTTACAACTCTATGACTGAAGAAATACTTCCTAATATCTCTCTGACTCATTTGTGTCTTCAACTTCCAATTGTGGCCTCTTGTTTCTGTGTCCCCTCCCTGGAACATCCTGTCTTTGTCCACCTTGTCTATTCCACGCAGTATTTTATATGTCGTTATCATGTCTCCCCTGACCCTCCTGTCCTCCAGTGTCGTCAGGCCGATTTCCCTTAAGTCAATGAAACTGAGTTGAAGTTCTTTTCGTATTATTGTTCTCAAACTGCTAACTGACAAGCCAAGATTGTAATCTACTCCATCTTTGAGAGCATACAGCTTAGCCAATTTATCAGTTTTATCATGCATCTGAAGACCAATATGAGATGGAATCCACAGCATGTGCACTCTGACTCCACTGTCCACAATCCTACCATACCTGTGTCTGGCTTCTGACACAAGCATGCCTCAATTTATACTTAATGAGTTGAGAGCATTTATGGATGACAGAGAATCAGTTATAATTAAAGTGTCAATCTTAGATACATGGACACATTTGAGTGCAAGGAGTATGGCAAACAGTTGTGTCTGAAGGGTAGAGGCCCAATTATTGATACGTGCTCCAATTTCTTTAAGAGAGCCATCACTCTGTACGACAACAGCAGCACTACCAGCTGCACCAGTGGATTGGTGAACAGAACCATCAACGTAAATAATTTACGAAAGTGTGTGCTGTGTGACTAAGTTATCAATACAGTTTAAGGCCTCATGTTTGGCTTCAAGGCGAAGTTTTGGTTATGATTTAAGAAGTAGTTTGGGGGGAAATGGAGGAATGGTAGTTTGGAATGGGGTAATATCCCATGGAGCGGAGAAGTGCCGCTGTTGCCTTACTTGACATAGATCATGTATCTGATTCATGCGGAGGTCGGTACCAGTTTTTTCGATCCATCTGGAGGGGTAACAAGTGTTTCCTGACGCTGGTCTTAGTCATATGATGACCCACCGCTGGAGCTATCGGTCATCTTATCGAGGCCTTACACTGGCTTACCCCTCCACCCCTTTAAAAAATAATGGTTTAATTATAACCATTAGATCTATATAAATATATGAAATTAAATTGATTTAGACACATTTACACAGTTTTTGGATAATCACAGTTGTCCTACGTGTGTGTGAAAATTACCTAAGATACCCCAAAAGTTAAAGAAAATGGCATATTTACATTTTCATTATAGATTTTTAGCAAGTTTATTAGATACAGTAAAAATGATTTATGGTTATTAATAAAAAAAAACAGTAAAGTAAATGCACGAAAATGAATCACAATAAAAATGTTAACGATAAGAATAAAGTGAATAAATTATTTACACGAGAGTGAATTAGCTGAGCAGTATCCAGAATAAATTAGTTGAATATAATCAGAAATTAGTTGAATATAACCAGAAATTAGATAAATATTACCAGAAATAAGATAAATATTACCAGAAATAAGATAAATATTACCAGAAATAAGATGAATATAACCAGAAATTAGTTGAATATAGCCAGAAATTAGTTGAATATAGCCTGAAATTAGTTGAATATAGCCTGAAATTAGTTGAATATAGCCTGAAATTAGTTGAATATAGCCAGAAAGTTAGTTGAATATAACCAGAAATTAGTTGAATATAGCCAGAAAGTTAGTTGTATATAACCAAAAATTAGTTGAATATGGCCAGAAAGTTAGTTGAATATAACCAGAAATTAGTTGAATATAGCCAGAAAGTTAGTTGAATATAACCAGAAATTAGTTGAATATAGCCAGAAATTAGTTGAATATAGCCAGAAAGTTAGTTGAATATAACCAGAAATTAGATAAATATAACCAGAAAATTAATTGAATATAGCCAGAAATTAGCTAATAACCGGAAATTAGATGAATAAACTTAAGGAACAAATAAATCACATCAAAGTGTTGCGGAGAGTGTGTGAGTAGCTTAGTAAATGTGACTCAACGTCCAGCTGCCTGACCTTGTCTTCAGTGTTGACTACATCCAGGTGTTGTAACTCATCCAGGTGTTGTAACTCATCCAGGTGTTGTAACTCATCCTGGTGTTGTAATTCATCCTGGTGTTGTAACTCATCCAGGTGTTGTAACTCATCCAGGTGTTGTAACTCATCCTGGCTTGTAGATGAATCAGTCCTTCAGTCTTTTCAAGACTGAAGGACTGATTACATCGACTCAAGGCTGAGGGACTGATTACCTTCAAACTCCTCCTGTTCTTCACCATTCTCCTTTGTATGGACTGATGAGGCTACTGTGTGGCGAAACGTTGCCTCATTAAGATATCCAAGTGTTGCATATGTGTCTAATTCATCAACCTGGTTTACCTGGAGTATACCTGGAGAGGGCTTCAGGGGTCAACACCCCCGTGGCCAGGTCTGCGACCAGGCCTTGCGGTGGATCAGGCCCTGATCAACCAGGCTGTTACTGCTGCGTGCACGTAAACCGCCGTGGAAACCACAGCCAGGCTGGTCAGGTACGACTTTAGGTGCCTGCTCAGCGCCTTCTTGAAGACAGTCAGGGGGTCGATTGCTAATCCATCTTATGCATGGTGGGAGGCAGTTGAACAGTCTTGGGCCCTTGACACTTATCGTGTTTTTTCTTAGCGTTCTCGTGGATCCCCTGCTTTTTATTGGGGTTCCAGGTCCAGGAATATAATCTCCTGGTCCCAGGTTCAGGAACATGATCCCCTGGTTTCAGGTCCAGGAACATGATCTCCTGGTCCCAAGTCCAGGAACATGATCTCCTGGTCCCAGGTCTAGGAACACGATCTCCTGGACCCAAGTCCATGAACATTGTCTCCTGGTCCCAGGTCTAGGAACATGATCTCCTGGTCCCAGGTCCAGGAAAAAGAACAAGAATAATGTACATGACACTGTACAAGAGCTGGACATAGGATCCTGCGAGCCTCAGTAGGTACACATTGTGGCTTAGTATGTACACACTGTGCCTCAGTAGGTAGACACTGTGTCTCAGTAGGTAGACACTGTGCCTCAGGTAGACACTGTATCAGTAGATAGACACTGTGCCTTAGTAGGTAGACACTGTGCCTCAGTAGGTAGACACTGCCTCAGTAGGTAGACACTGTGCCTCAGTAGGTAGACACTGCCTCAGTAGGTAGACACTCTGCCTCAGTAGGTAGACACTGTGCCTCAGTAGGTAGACACTGTGCCTCAGTAGGTAGACACTGCGTCTCAGTAGGTAGACACTGTGACTCAGTAGGTAGACACTGTGCCTCAGCAGGCAAACACTGTGCCTCAGTAGGTAGACACTGTGCCTCAGTAGGTAGACACTGTCTCAGTAGGTAGACACTGTGCCTCAGTAGGTAGATACTCTGCCTCAGAAGGTAGACACTGTGCCTCAGTAGGTAGACACTGTGCCTCAGTAGGTAGACACTGTGCGTCAGTAGGTAGACACTGTGCCTCAGTAGGTAGACACTGTGCCTCAGTAGGTAGACACTGCGCCTCAGTAGGTAGACACACTGCCTCAGTAGGTAGACACTGTGCCTCAGTAGGTAGACACTGTCTCAGTAGGTAGACACTGTGCCTCAGTAGGTAGACACTGTCTCAGTAGGTAGACACTGTGCCTCAGTAGGTAGATACTGTGCCTCAGTAGGTAGGCACTGAGCCTCAGAAGGTACACACTGTGTTTCAGTAGGAAGACACTCTGCCTCAGTAGGTAGACACTCTGCTTCAGTAGGTAGACACTCTGCTTCAGTAAGTAGACACTGTGCCTCAGTAGGTAGACACTGTGCCTCAGTAGGTAGATACTGTGCCTCAGTAGGTAAACACCGTGCCTCAGTAAGCAAACACTGTTCCTTAGCAGGTAGACACTGTGCCTCAGTAAGTAGACACTGTGCCTAAGAAAATAGACACTGTGCCTCAGGTAGACACTGTCTCAGTAGGTAGACGCTGTGCATCAGTAGGTAGATACTGTACCTCAGGTAGACACTGTGTCTCAGTAGGTAGACACTGTGCCTCAGTAGGGAGACACTGTGCCTCAGTAGGTAGACACTGTGCTTCAGTAGGTAGACACTGTTCCTCAGTAGGTAGACACTGTGCCTCAGTAGGTAGACACTGTGACTCAGTAGGTAGATACTGTGCCACAGGTAGACACTGTCTCAGTAGATAGACACTCTGCCTCAGTAGGTAGACACTCTGCCTCAGTAGGTAGACACTGTGCCTCAGTAGGTAGACACTGCCTCAGTAGGCAGACACTGTGCTTCAGTAGGTAGACACTGTGCCTCAGTAGGTAGACACTGTGCTTCAGTAGGTAGACACTGTGCCTCAGTAGGTAGACACTGCCTCAGTAGGCAGACACTGTGCTTCAGTAGGTAGACACTGTGCCTCAGTTGGTAGACACTGCCTCAGTAGGCAGACACTGTGCTTCAGTAGGTAGACACTGTGCCTCAGTAGGTAGACACTGTGCTTCAGTAGGTAGGCACTGTGCCTCAGTAGGTAGACACACTGCCTCAGTAGGCAGACACTGTGCTTCAGTAGGTAGACACTGTGCCTCAGTAGGTAGACACTGTGCCTAATTAGGCAGACACTGTGCCTCAGTAGGTAAACACTGTGCCTCAGTAGGTAAACACTGTGCCTCAGTAGGTAGACACTGTGCCTCAGCAAGTAGACTGTGCCTCAGTAGGTAGACACTACGCCTCAGTAAGTAGACACTGTGCGTCAGTAGGTAGACTGTGCCTTAGTAGGTAGACACTGTACCTCAGTATGCGCACATTGTGCTTAAGTAGGTACACATTATTATTCAGTAGGTAGACAATGTGCCTCAGGTAGACACTGTGCCTCAGTAGATAGACACTGCGTCTAGTAGGTAGACACTGCCTCAATAGGTAGACACTGTGCCACAGTAGGTAGACACTGTGCCTCAGTAA
The DNA here is from genome assembly GCF_038502225.1 of Cherax quadricarinatus. Classification (NCBI taxonomy): domain Eukaryota; kingdom Metazoa; phylum Arthropoda; class Malacostraca; order Decapoda; family Parastacidae; genus Cherax; species Cherax quadricarinatus. The sequence continues at coordinate 5,056,362 of NC_091334.1, read as the reverse complement.
GTAGACACTGCGCCTCAGTAGGTAGACACTGTGCCTCAGTAAGTAGACACAGTGCCTCAGTAAGTAGACACTGTGCCTTAGTAGGTAGACACTGTGCCTCAGTAAGTAGACACTGTGCCTTAGTAAGTAGACACTGTGCCTCAGTAAGTAGACACTGTGCCTCATTAGGTAGGCAATGTGCCTCGGTAAGTAGACACTGTGCCTCAGTAAGTAGACACTGCCTCAGTCGGTAGACACTCTGCCTCAGTAAGTAGACACTGTCTTAGTAGGCAAACACTGTGCCTCAGTTGGTAGACACTATGCCTCAGTAAGTAGACACTGTGCCTCAGTAGGTAGACACTGTACCTCAGTAAGTAGACACTGACTCAGTAGGTAGACACTGTACCTCAGTAAGTAGACACTGTGCCTCAGGAAGTAGACACTGTGCCTCAGTAAGCAGACATTGTGCCTCAGTAGGTAGACACTGTGCGTCAGTAAGTAGACACTGTGCCTCAGTAGGTAGACACTGTGCCTCAGTAAGCAGACACTGTGCCTCAGTAGGTAGACACTGTTCCTCAGTAGGTAGACACTGCGTCTCAGTAAGTAGACACTGTGCCTCAGTAGGTAGACACTGTGCCTCAGTAGGTAGACACTGCGTCTCAGTAAGTGGACACTGTACCTCAGTAGGTAGACACTGCGTCTCAATAAGTAGAGAATGTGCCACAGTAAGTAGACACTGTGCCTCAGGGAGTACACACTGTGCCTCAGTAGGTAGACACTGTGCATTAGGAAGTAGACACTGTGCCTCAGTAAGTAGACACTGTGCCTCAGTAAGTAGACACTGTGCCTCAGTAGGTAGACACTGTGCCTCAGTAGGTAGACACTGTTCCTCAGTAGGTAGACTCTGTGCCTCAGTAGGTAGACTCTGTGCCTCAGTAGGTAGACACTGTGCCTCAGTAGGTAGACACTGTGCCTCAGTAGGTAGACACTGTGCCTCTGTAGGTAGACACTGTGCCTCTGTAGGTAGACACTGTGCCTCTGTAGGTAGCCACTGTGCCTCTGTAGGTAGGCACTGTGCCTCAGTAGGTAGACACTGTGCCTCAGTAGGTAGACACTGTGCCTCAGTAGGTAGACACTGTGCGTCAGTAGGTAGACACTGTGCATCAGTAGGTAGACACTGTGCGTCAGTAGGTAGACACTGTGCGTCAGTAGGTAGACACTGTGCGTCAGTAGGTAGACACTGTGCGTCAGTAAGTAGACACTGTGCCTCAGTAGGTAGACACTGTGCCTCAGTAAGCAGACACTGTGCCTCAGTAGGTAGACACTGTTCCTCAGTAGGTAGACACTGCGTCTCAGTAAGTAGACACTGTGCCTCAGTAGGTAGACACTGTGCCTCTGTAGGTAGACACTGTGCCTCAGTAGGTAGACACTGTGCCTCAGTAGGTAGACACTGTGCCTCAGTAGGTAGACACTGTGCCTCAGTAGGTAGACACTGTGCCTCAGTAGGTAGACGCTGTGCCTCAGTAGGTAGACGCTGTGCCTCTGTAGGTAGACACTGTGCCTCAGTAGGTAGACCGTGCCTCAGTAGGTAGACACTATGCCTCAGTAAGTAGACACTGTGCCTCTGTAGGTAGACACTGTGCCTTAGTAAGTAGACACTGTGCCTCAGTAGGTAGACACTGTGCCTCAGTAGGTAGACACTGTGCATCAGTAGGTAGACACTGTGCATCAGTAGGTAGACACTGTGCTTCAGTAGGTAGACACTGTGCTTCAGTAGGTAGACACTGTGCCTCTGTAGGTAGACACTGTGCCTCTGTAGGTAGACACTGTGCCTCAGTAGGTAGACACTGTGCCTCAGTAGGTAGACACTGTGCCTCTGTAGGTAGACACTGTGCCTCTGTAGGTAGACACTGTGCCTCTGTAGGTAGACACTGTGCCTCAGTAGGTAGCCACTGTGCCTCTGTAGGTAGACACTGTGCTTCAGTAGGTAGACACTGTGCCTCAGTAGGTAGACACTGTGCCTCAGTAGGTAGACACTGTGCATAAGTAGGTAGACCTGTGCCTCAGTAGGTAGACACTGTGCCTCAGTAGGTAGACACTGTGCCTCAGTAGGTAGACTGTGCCTCTGTAGGTAGACACTGTGCCTCTGTAGGTAGACACTGTGCCTCAGTAGGTAGACACTGTTCCTCAGTAGGTAGACACTGTGCCTCAGTAGGTAGACACTGTGCCTCAGTAGGTAGACACTGTGCCTCAGTAGGTAGACACTGTGCCTCAGTAGGTAGACACTGTGCCTCAGTAGGTAGACTGTGCTTCAGTAGGTAGACACTGCCTCAGTAGGTAGACACTGTGCCTCAGTAGGTAGACACTGTGCCTCAGTAGGTAGACACTGTGCCTCAGTAGGTAGACACTGTGCTTAAGTAGGTAGACACTGCGCCTCAGTAGGTAGACACTGTGCCTCAGTAGGTAGACACTGTGCCTCAGTAGGTAGAATCTGTGCCTCAGTAGGTGGACACTGTGCCTCAGTAGGTAGACACTGTGCCTCTGTAGGTAGACACTGTGCCTCTGTAGGTAGACACTGTGCCTCTGTAGGTAGACACTGTGCCTCAGTAGGTAGCCACTGTGCCTCTGTAGGTAGACACTGTGCTTCAGTAGGTAGACACTGTGCCTCAGTAGGTAGACACTGTGCCTCAGTAGGTAGACACTGTGCATAAGTAGGTAGACCTGTGCCTCAGTAGGTAGACACTGTGCCTCAGTAGGTAGACACTGTGCCTCAGTAGGTAGACTGTGCCTCTGTAGGTAGACACTGTGCCTCTGTAGGTAGACACTGTGCCTCAGTAGGTAGACACTGTTCCTCAGTAGGTAGACACTGTGCCTCAGTAGGTAGACACTGTGCCTCAGTAGGTAGACACTGTGCCTCAGTAGGTAGACACTGTGCCTCAGTAGGTAGACACTGTGCCTCAGTAGGTAGACTGTGCTTCAGTAGGTAGACACTGCCTCAGTAGGTAGACACTGTGCCTCAGTAGGTAGACACTGTGCCTCAGTAGGTAGACACTGTGCCTCAGTAGGTAGACACTGTGCCTCAGTAGGTAGACACTGTGCCTCAGTAGGTAGACACTGTGCCTCAGTAGGTAGACACTGTGCCTCAGTAGGTAGACACTGTGCCTCAGCAGGTAGACACTGTGCCTCAGTAGGTAGACACTGTGCCTCAGCAGGTAGACACTGTGCCTCAGTAGGTAGACACTGTGCCTCAGCAGGTAGACACTGTGCCTCAGTAGGTAGACACTGTGCCTCAGTAGGTAGACACTGTGCCTCAGTAGGTAGACACTGTGCCTCAGTAGGTAGACACTGTGCCTCAGTAGGTAGACACTGTGCCTCAGTAGGTAGACACTGTGCCTCAGTAGGTAGACACTGTGCCTCAGTAGGTAGACACTGTGCCTCAGTAGGTAGACACTGTGCTTAAGTAGGTAGACACTGCGCCTCAGTAGGTAGACACTGTGCCTCAGTAGGTAGACACTGTGCCTCAGTAGGTAGACACTGTGCCTCAGTAGGTAGACACTGTGCCTCAGTAGGTAGACACTGTGCCTCAGTAGGTAGACACTGTGCCTCAGTAGGTAGACACTGTGCCTCAGTAGGTAGACACTGTGCCTCAGTAGGTAGACACTGTGCCTCAGTAGGTAGACACTGTGCCTCAGTAGGTAGACACTGTGCCTCAGTAGGTAGACACTGTGCCTCAGTAGGTAGACACTGTGCCTGTCTATAGAGGAACTTTAACCTAACATTCGTTTTTTTTTTACTACGTTGTTCACTATCAATTCTCGTGACATACTGGAATCCTGGAACTTCCAGTGATGGGATCCCCATTACAATGAAGACACTGCAGTGATGGGATCCCCATTACAATGAAGACACTGCAGTGATGGGATCCCCATTACAATGAAGACACTGCAGTGATGGGATCCCCATTACAATGAAGACACTGCAGTGATGGGATCCCCATTACAATGAAGACACTGCAGTGATGGGATCCCCATTACAATGAAGACACTGCAGTGATGGGATCCCCATTACAATGAAGACACTGCAGTGATGGGATCCCCATTACAATGAAGACACTGCAGTGATGGGATCCCCATTACAATCGACTTTAAATATATTTTCCCCTTTTAGTTTATTTCTCGTGTCAAAGATCATGGCTTCTCTTTTCCATAAATAACAGTTCATCTACCAACCATTTGCCGCAGAACTTGTTCCAGTGATAGTACGCTAGCAATAACCTGTTGGTCTTTCCTTCAGACTAACAGAGCAATGGAAATAAGTCACTCTGTTTAACTTTTTTGTGTTATCCCAGGTTCTCTACACATATGCTGCTATGTATGATAATCTGTGTAACTGTATCAATGTATACCTGAATTAATGGCTTAGTCATCTGAATACAACAGAAGCTCACACGTAACACTGATGGTAATGTTATATACGCATCACAGAAACAGTAGGTGACCCAGTGTACACCCTTGTGGAACCTCACAAGTTATGGGCAGGGGTTCTCATTCTGCATTATTGCCCTTGAGAACCTGTTCCCTGTAGCTCAGTCTTCACAACTTATGCTGATAATAATAATAATAATAATAATAATAATAATAATAATAATAATAAAAATAATAATAATCTTTATGTCTACAAATACATGTACAAGGTATGCAGGCCTAGCTGACATCACTGACACTACTGTATAGAAAGCCCCTTGTTACGCAGAGCATTTCGGGCAAATTAGGTAAATTTTGTCCCCAGGATGCGACCCACACAAGTCGACTAATGCCCAGGTACCTATTTTACTGATGGGTGAACAGGGACAGCAGGTGTTTTAAGGAAACACGTCCTGGCTTGTAGTCTCTTACACAATCTGCATCGAATGCCTTTTAAAAGTCTAGGGTAGCCATTGTGAGATTCATTGATGACATTTGTTTTCTCGGGTTATTTATGAGATTGACTGAAAAGCTATCAGTTGAGAGAGAGAGAGAGAGAGAGAGAGAGAGAGAGGGGAAGAAGAGAGGTGTGTATATGGTAAGGGTGCGTGGAGTTGGGAGATAAGGCGAGTGGGAGAGGGGAGGGAGAAGGGTGGGATGGGGATGGGAGAGGGGGATCAGGGAAGGCTGGGATTGTCTCCTAGATTACCCGTGTTGGGGAGTGGGGGGATTGTTGGGGAGGCGAGTGTCTGGTTGGCTACACACACACACACACACACACACACACACACACACACACACACACAAACACACACACACACACATACACACACACAGTGTCATGAACTCATACACCCGCACACACTCATACACAAACACACACACACACACTCATACACACACACTCATACACACACACACACACACACACTCACACACACACAATCCTACTGGAGTTCTATACCAGGGTAACATCAGTAAGACAAGAGAGAAAGGGGTGGGTAGACTGCATTTTCTTGGACTGTAAGAAGGCTTTTGACACAGTACCAAACAAGAGATTAGTGCAAAAGCTAGAGGACAAGGCAGGTATAACAGGGGAGGCACTGCAATAGATCAGAGGATACCTGACAGGAAGACAGCAGTGAATCATGGTACGCGACAAGGTGTCGAAGTGGGCGTCTGTGACGAGCGGGGTTCCACAGGGGTCAGACCTAAGGCCGGTGCTGTTTCTGGTATATGTGAAGGGGCGCCATTGGTACACTAAGAGAAAACACCATAAGTGTCCGGGGCCCAAGACTGTTCAACAGCCTCCTATCAAGCATTAGGGAAATTACCAATAAACCCCTGGCTGCCTTGAAGAGAGAGCTGGACAAATACCTAAAGTCAATGCCGGATCAGCCGGGCTGTGGCTCGTACGTTGGACTGCGTGCGGCCAGCAGTAACAGCCTGGTTGATCAGGCCTTGATCCACCGGGAGGCCTGGTCATGGACCGGGCGGCGGGGGCGTTGATCCCCGGAATAACCTCCAGGTAATGACATGGCGGAAGGAATAGACTCAGAAGTGTCCCTGTTTGCAGACGATGCCAAGTTAATGAGTAGAATTCAATCAAAGGAGGACTAGGCAGGACTACAAAGGGATCTGAACAGGCTACAGGCCTGGTCCAGCAAATGGCTCCTGGAATTTAACTCGGGGAAGGGCAAAGAAGACCACAGACAGAATACAGTCGGGGGGGGAGGGAGTTACAAACCTCACTCATGGAAAGGGATTTTGGGGTGAATATGACACCAAAGACATCTCCTGAGGCGCTCATCAACCAAATAATTGCTGCAGCATATGGGGGACTAGCAAGCCCAAGAACAACATTCCGACATCTCAGTAAGGAGTCGTTCAGGACTCTGTACACCGTTTACATCAGGCTCATATTGTAGTATGCAGACCCGGTTTGGAACCCATACCTGGCCAAGCATCTCAGGAAATTAGAGAAAGTGCAAAAGCTTGCAACGAGACTAGTCCCGGAGTTAAAGGGCAAGTCTTACGAGGAGAGGTTAAGATAAATCGACCAGACAACACTGGAGGACAGGGGAGACATGATAACAACATATAAAATACTGACAGGGATCGACAAGGGGGACGGGGACAGGATATTTCAGAGATGGGACACACCAACAAGGGGTCACAGTTGGAAATTGAAGACTCAGAGGAGTCACAGGGACGTTAGGAAGCATTTATTCAGTCACAGAGTTAAGAATTGGAATAGTCTGGAAACGGAGGTGGTAGAGGCAGGATCTATACATAGCTTTAAGAAGAGGTATGATGAAGCTCACGGAGCAGGGAGTGACTTAGACTTAGTAGCGGCCAGTGAAGAGGTGAGGCTAGGAGCTATGACTCGACCCCTGTAACCACAATTAGGTGAGTACACACACACACACACACACACACACACACACACACACACACACACACACACACACACACACACACACACACAGAACCATACAACCTATCACACCATCCCAACACACACTACAATCCATACCCACAGCCTATACCCAACACCGAGCTATAGAATCCCACAGTATGCCACCAGGTCTCCCACCCTCACAGGCCCCCCAAACCACAGTGTTGGAAAGGAAACTGAAGGTATGGTACACAAACGCTGATGGAATAACAAATAAGTGGGAGGAGTGGCATGAAAGAGTCAAAGAAGCATCACCGGACATCATAGCTCTCACAGAAACCAAGCTTACAGGTATGATAACAGATGCCATCTTTCCAACGGGATACCAAATCCTGAGGAAAGACAGAGGGAACAGGGGGGGTGGAGGAGTGGCGTTGCTGATCAAAAATCGCTGGAATTTTGATGAGCTGGAGAGAGGAGACAGCGGAGAAGAAAGTGATTACATAGCGGGAACACTTCACTCTGGAGGTCCCAAGGTGGTAATAGCAGTGATGTATAACCCACCACAGAACAGCAGGAGGCCAAGGCAAGAGTACGACGAGAGCAATAGAGCGATGGTTGACACACTGGCTAGAGTGGCCAGAAGAGCTCATGCATGCAGGGCAAAGCTCCTGATCATGGGTGACTTTAACCACAAGGAGATCGATTGGGAGAACTTGGACCCACATGGGGGCCAAGATACATGGAGGGCTAAGATGATGGAGGTGGTACTGGAAAACTTCATGTGCCAACACGTAAGGGACACTACAAGAGAGAGAGGAGAGGATGAACCAGCAAGGCTGGACTTAGTATTCACCTTGAGTAGTGCAGATATCGAGGACATCACAAATGAAAGACCCCTTGGGGCCAGTGACCATGTGGTTTTAAGCTTCGAATACACAGTAGAGCTACAAGTGGAGGGAGAAGCAGGAAGGCCAGGACGAATGAAGCCAAACTACAAGAAAGGGGACTACACAGGAACGAGGAACTACCTGAACGGTGTTCAGTGGGACAGAGAACTGGCAGGGAAGCCAGTTAATGAGATGATGGAATATGTAGCAACAAAATGCAAGGAGGCTGAGGAGAGGTTTGTACCCAAGGGTAACAGGAATAATGGAAAAGCCAGGATGAGCCCATGGTTTACCCAAAGGTGCAGGGAGGCAAAAACCAAGTGTGCTAGGGAATGGAAGAACTATAGAAGGCAAAGGACCAAGGAGAATAAGGAGAACAGTCGTAGAGCCAGAAACGAATATGCACAGATAAGAAGGGAGGCCCAAAGACAATATGAAAATGACATAGCAGCGAAAGCCAAATCTGACCCGAAACTGTTGTACAGCCACATCAGGAGGAAAACAACAGTCAAGGACCAGGTAATCAGGCTAAGGAAGGAAGGAGGAGAGACAACAAGAAATGACCGTGAAGTATGTGAAGAACTCAACAAGAGATTCAAAGAAGTGTTCACAGAGGAGACAGAAGGGACTCCAGAAAGACGGAGAGGTGGGGCACACCACCAAGTGCTGGACACAGTGCACACAACCGAGGGAGAAGTGAAGAGGCTTCTGAGTGAGCTAGATACCTCAAAGGCAATGGGGCCAGATAACATCTCCCCATGGGTATTGAGAGAGGGAGCAGAGGCGCTATGTGTACCCCTAACAACAATATTCAATACATCTATCGAAACAGGGAGATTGCCTGAGGCATGGAAGACAGCAAATGTAGTCCCAATCTTTAAAAAAGGAGACAGACATGAAGCATTAAACTACAGACCAGTGTCACTGACATGTATAGTATGCAAAATCATGGAGAAGATTATCAGGAGAAGAGTGGTGGAACACCTAGAAAGGAATGATCTCATCAACAGCAGCCAACATGGTTTCAGGGACGGGAAATCCTGTCACAAACCTACTGGAGTTCTATGACATGGTGACAGCAGTAAGACAAGAGAGAGAGGGGTGGGTGGATTGCATTTTCTTGGACTGCAAGAAGGCGTTTGACACAGTTCCACACAAGAGATTGGTGCAAAAACTGGAGGACCAAGCAGGGATAACAGGGAAGGCACTACAATGGATCAGGGAATACTTGTCAGGAAGACAGCAGCGAGTCATGGTACGTGGCGAGGTGTCAGAGTGGGCACCTGTGACCAGCGGGGTCCCACAGGGGTCAGTCCTAGGACCAGTGCTGTTTCTGGTATTTGTGAACGACATGACGGAAGGAATAGACTCTGAGGTGTCCCTGTTTGCAGATGATGTGAAGTTGATGAGAAGAATTCACTCGATCGAAGACCAGGCAGAACTACAAAGGGATCTGGATAGGCTGCAGACCTGGTCCAGCAATTGGCTCCTGGAGTTCAATCCCACCAAGTGCAAAGTCATGAAGATTGGGGAAGGGCAAGGAAGGCCGCATACTGAGTACAGTCTAGGGGGTCAGAGACTACAAACCTCACTCAAGGAAAAAGATCTTGGGGTGAGTATAACACCAGGCACATCTCCTGAAGCGCACATCAACCAAATAACTGCTGCAGCATATGGGCGCCTAGCAAACCTTAGAACAGCATTCCGACATCTTAATAAGGAATCATTCAGGACCGTGTACACCGTGTACGTTAGGCCCATATTGGAGTATGCGGCACCAGTTTGGAACCCACACCTAGCCAAGCACGTGAAGAAACTAGAGAAAGTGCAAAGGTTTGCAACAAGACTAGTCCCAGAGCTAAGAGGTATGTCCTACGAGGAGAGGTTAAGGGAAATCAACCTGACGACACTGGAGGACAGGAGAGATAGGGGGGACATGATAACGACATACAAAATACTGAGAGGAATTGACAAGGTGGACAAAGACAGGATGTTCCAGAGATTGGACACAGTAACAGGGGTACAAGTTGGAAGTTGAAGACACAGATAAATGACAGGGATGTTAGGAAGTATTTGTTCAGCCACAGAGTAGTCAGGAAGTGGAATAGTTTGGGAAGCGATGTAGTGGAGGAAGGATCCATACATAGCTTTAAGCAGAGGTATGATAAAGCTGACGGTTCAGGGAGAGTGACCTAGTAGCGACCAGTGAAGAGGCAGGGCCAGGAGCTCGGACTCGACCCCTGCAACCTCAACTAGGTGAGTAACTAGGTGAGTACACACACACACACACACACACACACACACACAGTATCATGCACTCGTACACACCGACACCTACACAAACACACACACACACACACACACACACACACACACACACACAAAACCAAACATACCTCACTTTTGAGGAGACCCATGACGTTGTTACCTAGCAAAAGGTCAACATCTGTAAAAGGTAAATCATCTGTCATACCCACAGGCAGGTTTTGAGGCTGGTAAACAGACTCTACCCACAACCTATGAACTGGAGTTCTAGCAGTCGATCCTGAAATCCCTTTAAAAAAATATCTTTTCCAGTGCAAATATCTTCTGACACTGGTAAGACATCTTTACACAATAACGAGAATATTCTACATCCGTTCCTTAAAGACATAACACCTCCTATCCTACCTTCATTTTGGTGCAAGTCCACTGTGGACTTACTTGAAAATACCTCCATCCGAGGGTCTAAAACAACTGAACTTTCTGGTGTACTCTGGGGTAAAACTGCAATACAAGCTACTGTATGTGTAACTGAGGTACTTGAGAGTTCTGTGTAACAGCCTGGTGGTCCTTAAGCATATCTCTGTAATACTGCTCTAAGTGACCCTTCTTATTACAAAAAGTACAATTATAAGCTTTAAAGGTACCATGCCCAACTGAGGTTGACTGGGCCCCTTGTCCCTGGGGATCTGGGATTTTCTTACCTGTTCCCTGATTTCCCACACCACTTCCCTAATCAGAAAACTGAGAGGTAGACTTACTTACCAGGGAACCAGGATTCTGGTGGTTAAGATAAGATAAGATTTCGTTCGGATTTTTAACCCCGGAGGGTTAGCCACCCAGGATAACCCAAGAAAGTCAGTGCGTCATCGAGGACTGTCTAACTTATTTCCATTGGGGTCCTTAATCTTGTCCCCCAGGATGCGACCCACACCAGTCGACTAACACTCAGGTACCTATTTGCTGCTAGGTGAACAGGACAACAGGTGTAAGGAAACGTGTCGAATGTTTCCACCCGCCGGGAATCCAACCCGGGCCCTCCGTGTGTGAAGCGGGAGCTTTAGCCACCAGGCCACCGGCCAGTAGGCTGGAAACTCCTAGTTAGTGGTGGTTAGTAGGCTGGAAACTCCTAGTTAGTGGTGGTTAGTAGGCTGGAAACTCTTAGTTAGTGGTGGTTAGTAGGCTGGAAACTCCTAGTTAGTGGTGGTTAGTAGGCTGGAAACTCCTAGTTAGTGGTGGTTAGTAGGCTGGAAACTCCTACTTGGAGGATAAACATTATTAACATGACCTGGGTGATAACTTTTTGGTTGGCTAACAACCGAAACTCTCTCCAGGTAAACTCTCTCTCCAGGTTAAGGTCAGGTGGTACACTGTTCAAAAGATCCTCTAGCAAAATTAAGGTTAATACACCACCATAATCACCTACAATATCCTTGGAGCGGCATCACTTCGTCAGCAGCGACATCTTCTCCTTTCCATACTCCACCAAGGATTGTCCTTTCTTAAACCTTAACCTTCTAAATTTCTGTCTGTACCTCAATGGCAATATCTGATAAGCCAATAACACAACATTCTTCGTTTTCTCGTAATCTGAAAAATTCGTCTTGCTCTAGAGAGCTAACAGTTTGTAACCCTTTACCAGTTAACTGGGTTCTTGATAATGTGGCCCAGTTACTGTCTGGCCACTTCTGGGATTTTGCTATTTTTTCAAACAGAAAAATATCAGGATTTTTTCAATAAATTTTGAGAAAATTTTTATAGCGTGTTCCATATTAAATATGTCTACTCTGGTACCTGTCTCTTGTTTAAAGAAAACTGCCTTCCTTTCTCTCTCTCTTTAGTTCTAAAAATTTCTAACTCTTTCTCTTCCTGTATTTTAGTACCTTCAATTCTTCTCACATATTTTTCTTTCATAATTATGGGTAATTTTGGCCTTAAAATTTCTGCTTCATTACTCTTATTATTAGCAGTGATAATTCAAATGTGAACTATCATTCTAAATTTGATCATTCTCCCGGACAGGCCCCCATGTTATGCCTTTTATTGCTTTACGTAAATAAATGCCCTGGATCCTAGGGGTAAACAACCTGCCTAGTCAAGGGGCATGTAAGCTATTAAACCACATAAATCAACCTAGGACCAAGCTTGTTTCTTTACAAAAGCATTAATTAAATGGTCAATACTTATATTTATTACAAGGGCACAAAACGTACGTAACTATACAACATACAACCTACCCACTCCATAATCACCAAACACCAGAACGTCTTTACCCAGTACCCACATTAGCTCACTAGCACACTGCTAATAGTGGTTAAAAACTATAAACATTTATAAACATGAAGGTTCCTTGACCCTCTCTCTTAATCTGCAGACAAAACACTACACATGTACTCTCCACTACACAGGCCTCTTCACACTAGGGCCTTACAGGTAAACAGAGCACCAAAACCAATAAAATAATCTACGGCCTAAACTACCCAAAAACACAATTCCTAGTTACACAAACACTAAACCGTGACGTCTTAGGACATCTTGTTCCAGCCGCTGCGCTTCTCCTACTGACTTAAAAAACAACTTACGTGCTACTGCCCTGTTCTGGCTGTTCTTCATTATACTCTTCTTTATATTCTGACATGAAACGTTTTTTATACACATTTTTTATACAACACTGCGTAATGCTGTTACTACTGCTACTGCTGCTACTGCTTCTACTGCTGCTACTGCTGCTACTGCCGCTACTTCTGCTGCTGCTGCTATTGCTGCTGCTGCTACTGCTCCTTCTGCTTCTACTGCTGCTGCTACTACTGTTACTGCTGCTGCTACTACTGCATCTGCTACTGCTGCTGCTGCTTCTGCTGCTGCTACTGTTGCTGCTGCTACTACTGTTGCTGCTGCTGCTGCTACTGCTGCTGCTGCTCCTTCTACTTCTACTGCTGCTGCTACTACTGTTACTGCTGCTGCTACTGCATCTGCTACTGCTGCTGTTTCTTCTGCTGCTGCTACTGTTGCTGCTGCTGCTGCTAATGCTTTGCTTAATGTTCCTTTTGCCACTGCTGTTACTTCTGTTGCTACTCTCATTATTCTTGCTGCTGTTGATACAGTTGCTGCTGCTGCTCCTGCTAGTCCTCTCTCAATTCCTTCTACTGCTATTCTTCATGCGACTGCTGTTGTTGCTCCTGCTACTATTGTTCTTGCTGCTACTACTACTGCCTCTCTGTCACTTCCTGCTACTGCTGCTGTTGTTGTTGTTGTTGTTGTTGTTGTTGTTGTTGTTGTTGTTGCTGCTGCTGCTTCTGGCACTACCGCTACTGGTGCTGCTACTGCCGTTGCTCCTGCTGTTGCTGCTGCTATTACTGCTACAGTTGCTGTTGCTGCCGCTTCTCTGATGGCAGACTTGACCCAACTCTAGGCCGGCTTGAGCGCTGCCATGCGACCTGTGTGAGGGTGACACTTTGATACAGAGAGTGCCTGGCATTCATCAGGGACCCTCAAGCAGTGTGGCACTCCGGAAGACGGGAGGAGGAGGAAAAGGCAAGAAGAGAGTTAAAGAGAAAGAGAGAGAGAGAGAGAGAGAGAGAGAGAGAGAGAGAGAGAGAGAGAGAGAGAGAGGTGGGGATAAATGAAAGGAATTAGAAAAGGGAGTTAAATGCTTAAGATTAAAGATCCTGGAATAGGGAGAGGGAAAGAAAGAGTGTGAAAGGGAGAAGAGAGAGAGAGAGAGAGAGAGAGAGAGAGAGAGAGAGAGAGAGAGAGAGAGGGCAAAAGAATGCGGAAGAAAGAGGAATTAAGAAGGAATAAAAAGAGGACTCGACGATAATTCAGAGAATGGAAATGAATAGAGAAGTAGGATAAATGAGGCGAAGCAGGACAGAGGGAAGAGCGAGGGGAGACGGTAGCGAGAGCCAGAGGGGAAAGGAAATGAGGGGAAGGGGAAGTGAAGAGGAGGAGTTGAGAGAGAGAGAGAGAGAGAGAGAGAGAGAGAGAGAGAGAGAGAGAGAGAGAGAGAGAGAGAGAGAGAGAGAGAGAGAGGCAGTACAGAATGAAAAGAATGAAGGGAAGTAGGAAGAAAGAAGGTATTACGAACACGGGTAAGCTATGAATGATGAGTAGAGCAACAAAATAATGAGACAGCACAGTGAGTTCACTGACTCACATCTCATACCAGAGAGAGATCAGTATCTGTACTCAGTCTGCTAGTGAGAGACTGACTCCATTCATGGGTGTAAGTTTATCATAAATTCTGCTCGAGTCAACCTCTTACCCAGTTGGTCGACACATCAACCTGATAGCGGATCAGTGTGACTGGTGGCTCTTACAGCCACATCACTGTAACTGCCAGTTTGACTGGTACAGAGAGAGTGCAAAAAATGATTGTGTGATGAACGATGAATAAATTTTAATACTCCCAGCGCACAACACAGTTTTATACAACCAGACACAGTAACACTCTCACAAAACTCTCCCACAAAACTCTCCCAAAAATCTCTCCCACAAAACTCTCCCACAATAACTATATGACACAAGAATTGCTACCACAGTGAATCTACTGAATGAGTAAAATATAAGGACAACACCTGAGTCTCTGTCGAAACCTGTCCACTACACAGCAGACTTCTTCAGTTGAATCTGTCCCAGCAGAAGCAGTGGACAGATACGAAGTGGTCAGTCCCTCTTAGAGTGATATTAACTTTGAGGTGGTCACTCCCTCATGAATAAGTATAAACTTTGAAGTGGTCAGTCATTCTTGAAGGGGTATTAAGTTTGAGGTGGTCAGTCCCTGAGCATCGTAGCCTGGGCCAAGGTGGAGCCCGGTCACGTGACAGCCCGGGCACGTGACAGCCCGGGCACGTGACAGCCCGGGCACGTGACAGCCTCGTGTACGTGTTCGTATAATATTAATATTATAAGGAACAACAAGGAAGAAGAAAAGATGGAAGAAATAATAAAGAAAAGAGGGAAGCAAAGAAGCAGGTGATCATGAGAATCAGTGATGCAGTAATTAAGGAGTAAGAAAACAGACAACATCCTCAGATCCCAACACCAGTGATGCTTTCTCCTATCTTCCTCCATCACTAGTGCCAGCATCCTCCTCCTCCTCCTCCTCATGCCCCTCTTCCTACTCTTCCTCCTCCTCTTCCTTCTCTTCCTCCTCTTCCTATCCCTCTTCCTACGGCTCCTCCTCTTCTTCCCCCTCTTCATTATACTCCTCCTCTTCCTCTTTATACTCCTCCTCTTCCTACTCCTCTTCCTCCTAACTCTATTTCTCTTTCCCTCCCCATCCTCGGATCACACCTCCCATTCCCCAAAAACTCTTAATAAGGCTCCCACAAAGAACGTTTGTGCATATGTACACACGAAGAACGTTTGTGCATATGTACACACGAAGAACGTTTCTCATATTTACACACATGGTGAATGTTTCTGAATATATACACATACAATGAACGTTCTTGTTTGATACGTACACATACAGTGAACGTTCTTGTTTGATACGTACACACACAGTGAACGTTCTTGTTTGATACGTACACACACAGTGAACGTTCTTGTTTGATACGTGCACACACAGTGAACGTTGTTTGATACACACAGTGAACGTTCTTGTTTGATACGTACACACAGCGAACGTTCTTGTTTGATACGTGCACACACAGTGAACGTTGTTTGATACACACAGTGAACGTTCTTGTTTGATACGTACACACAGCGAACGTTCTTGTTTGATACGCAGTGAACGTTCTTGTTTGATACACAGTGAACGTTCTTGTTTGATACGTACACACAGCGAACGTTCTTGTTTGATACGCAGTGAACGTTCTTGTTTGATACACAGTGAACGTTCTTGTTTGATACGCAGTGAACGTTCTTGTTTGATACACAGTGAACGTTCTTGTTTGATACGCAGTGAACGTTCTTGTTTGATACACAGTGAACGTTCTTGTTTGATACACCCACAGTGAACGTTCTTGTTTGATACACACAGTGAACGTTCTTGTTTGATACACACACACAGTGAACGTTCTTGTTTGATACACACACACACACACACACACACACACACACACACACACACACACACACACACACACACACACAGTGAACGTTGTTTGATACGTACACACAGCGAACGTTCTTGTTTGATACGCAGTGAACGTTCTTGTTTGATACACACACACACAGTGAACGTTCTTGTTTGATACACACACAGTGAACGTTCTTGTTTGATACACACACAGTGAACGTTCTTGTTTGATACATAGTGAACGTTCTTGTTTGATACACAGTGAACGTTCTTGTTTGATACACAGTGAACGTTCTTGTTTGATACACACACAGTGAACGTTCTTGTTTGATACATAGTGAACGTTCTTGTTTGATACACACACAGTGAACGTTCTTGTTTGATACACACACAGTGAACGTTCTTGTTTGATACATAGTGAACGTTCTTGTTTGATACACACACAGTGAACGTTGTTTGATACACACACAGTGAACGTTCTTGTTTGATACACACACAGTGAACGTTGTTTGATACACACACAGTGAACGTTGTTTGATACACACACAGTGAACGTTGTTTGATACACACACAGTGAACGTTCTTGTTTGATACACACACACACACAGTGAACGTTGTTTGTTACACACACAGTGAACGTTCTTGTTTGATACACACACACACAGTGAACGTTGTTTGATACACACAGTGAACGTTGTTTGATACACACACAGTGAACGTTGTTTGATACACACAGTGAACGTTGTTTGATACACACAGTGAACGTTCTTGTTTGATACACACACACACACAGTGAACGTTGTTTGATACACACACAGTGAACGTTGTTTGATACACACACAGTGAACGTTGTTTGATACACACAGTGAACGGTCTTGTTTGATACACACAGTGAACGTTGTTTGATACACACAGTGAACGTTGTTTGATACACACAGTGAACGTTGTTTGATACACACAGTGAACGTTGTTTGATACACACAGTGAACGTTGTTTGATACACACACAAGTTTAAATAAACTTAATAAAAAGCTGTTTGATCTTGAGAAAAAAGTGAACTGATTTTGAACTGTTTAGGCCCAAATTGGGTATAATATTTATTTTAATCCGAAAAATCAAAATGATGCTTTTGATGCAAAAATTTTTGTGTTGGGTCGAATTATCTTCTAACCTTCCATTCTGATAGCTCGGTAATGCAGCTTCTGCAAGGCTTCAAACTTGATGTGCATAGGTGTTTTAGGATATTGGTCTCTCTGGATTAACCGGAGAATGTCTCTGCAGTTTAGCTTGACGGTTGGTGCTTCTCAGTGAGATATTTCAATTAATTTTGCCCTGTATATGTTCATATATACCATTTTTAATTTTAATTGCATGAATTTTAATGATAGTTTCCATGTGATGACTTGTTACTGCCTCTCCTGATCCTTTGTCGAACTTTCAGTGCTGATAATCAACTGTATTACAAGCTAATGCCGCACTCTGCACTATTCCAGTTGCCTGCACTGAGGTAGAGAGGACTGGGGTTATGCGATACCTGGATAACTTTCTCACACTACTCTGTGATTGAAAGGCTTATAATTGCCCTACGTGTTTAGCGCTTCTTCTTCTTAATAATAATAATAATAATAATAATAATAATAATAATAATAATAATAATAATAATAATAAAAAAATTAATAATAATAATTATAATAATGGCAATAGTAATAATAAAATAATAATAATGTTGCATACGTCTACTTATCGTGTCCCGTCTAAGTCTTTCGCAGTCTTCACGATACTCCACAATACCCTCGTTCAGACATACACCGCATCCGCCAGTACATCTATCGTAATTCCAGACCTCTGTTTATTGTATCCCTAGAAAGGGAGTGAGCAATGAATGGATGTCTAGGGCAATTGGTATAAATTGCTGGATAGACAGGTACTGCAATGAACTTGCAATCCCATTCATTGATAACTGGGACCTTTTCTTTGGCAAACGTGATATGTATGCAAGGGATGGGGTTCATCTCTCTGGGGATGGAGTGGTTGCATTAGCCAATTCAATTGAGAGGGTAATTGATGACTTGTCTAGGAATTTAAACTGATAGATTATAGAGGTATGGGTGTTTGTGGGAAACAATCAGGCTGCAGCATTAGGGTTAAAAACAGCAGTTATTACCGGGATACCTCAGGGATATGTTTAAAAGACAATATTCAAAATAAAGTTGCTAGTAATGGA
The DNA here is from genome assembly GCF_038502225.1 of Cherax quadricarinatus. Taxonomy (NCBI): domain Eukaryota; kingdom Metazoa; phylum Arthropoda; class Malacostraca; order Decapoda; family Parastacidae; genus Cherax; species Cherax quadricarinatus. The sequence goes on along the minus strand of NC_091334.1, from coordinate 5,038,121 downwards.
AAATCAATTGATCAACAAACAAAGAGAGATAGTAGAGGGCAACGAGTGACTAGCTCCCTTAAGGTTTACTATACAAATAGCAGGAGTCTAAGATATAAGATAGATGAGTTAAGATTACTTGCAAGTGTAGGTAATATAGATATTATTGGTATAACAGAGACCTGGTTCAACCTGAAAGATAGAGAAATGCCTTCTGAATGCAACATACAGGGTTATAAACTATTCCACACTGATAGGGTCAACAGGAAGGATGGTGGGGTGGCGATGTATGTCAGAGAAAATTAAAATCGTTGTCTTAAACATGATATAAGATTAGAAACATCGGACACAGAATCTGTTTGGCTACAGTTTCTCGAGGGTCGTGACAAATTAATTTTGGGTGTGATTTATAGGCCCCCAAACCTTGACAGGGAGTGCAGTAAGCTGTTATGGGACGAAATTCATAAGGCATCTAGATATGAAAATGTTGTGATAATGGGAGATTTTAACTTTAGACAAATTGATTGGAACAATATGACAGGAAATCTTGAGTCTAGTGACTTTCTTGATATAGTTCAGGATTGCTTTTTAGAACAGGTTGTGACAGAACCAACTAGAGGAAACAATCTGCTTGACTTGGTTCTTGCCAACAAAGATTCGCTAATTAATAATCTTGAGGTTAATGATGAGCTTGGGGAAAGTGATCACAAATCACTTGGTTTCAATACATCATGGAATTACCCAGATAACTGCAATCAAATCTCTGTCCCAGATTTTCGCTTGGCCGACTTCATGGGACTGAAAAATTACCTGGGTGGGCTAAATTGGGATGTCTTGACTATGGGTCAGGTAGGTGATCTTGGTCGCCAATATGACGTTTTTCAGAGCATAGTTCTAGCTGCCCAGACAACTTTTGTTCCGAGTAGGGAAATTAGATCTAACAAAAATGATCCCAAATGGATGAACAATAGATTAAAACATCTCATTGGTCAAAAGAGAGGCATATATAGGCATATCAAAAGAGGGGATGGGCAGTTAAGAAATCAATATATTCAATTAAAGAGAGAAATAAAGAAAGGAATAAGAAAAGCAAAGAGGGATTATGAGGATAAGGTCGCAAGGGATTCAAAGACTAACCCAAAAGGATTCTTTCAGGTATACAGAAGTAATATTAGGGACAAGATTGGCCCACTTAAGAGTAACTCAGGTCAGATCACTGACAGTGATAAGGATATGTGTGAAATTCTCAATACCTACTTCCTCTCAGTTTTCACCCAGGAAAATACTAGCGATATTCCTGAAATAATAGATTATGTAGAACAGGATGATAATAAACTATGCACGATTGCGGTAACTAGTGACATGGTCCTCAGACAAATAGAGAAACTAAAACCTAACAAATCCCCAGGTCCTGATGAACTGTTTGCAAGGGTGTTAAAGGAATGTAAAGAGGAACTTAGCAAACCTTTGGCTAATCATTTTAACATATCACTACAAACTGGCGTAGTGCCTGATAAGTGGAAAATGGCAAATGTAATACCTATTTACAAGGCAGGTGACAGGTCCTTAGCTTCGAACTATAGACCAATAAGCCGTACCTCCATAGTGGGAAAATTTATGGAATCAATAACTGCCGAAGCAATTCGTAGCCATCTTGACAGGCACAGAGTGATTAATGAATCTCAACACGGTTTTACAAAGGGGCGTTCCTGTCTTACGAATTTACTAACTTTTTTCACTAAGGTGTTTGAGGAGGTAGATCATGGTAATGAATATGATATTGTGTATATAGACTTCAATAAGGTTTTTCGATAGAGTTCCACACCAGAGGCTATTGAGGAAACTTAAGGCACACGGAATAGGAGGAGAAATTTTTTCCTGGGTAGAGGCATGGCTGACAAATAGACAGCAGAGAGTTTGCATAAATGGGGAGAAATCAGAATGGGGGCACGTCACAACCGGTGTTCCTCAGGGGTCAGTGTTGGGCCCGTTGTTGTTCACAATTTACATAAAAGACATAGATCAGGAAATAAATAGCGACATAAGCAAATTTGCTGATGACACCAAAATAGGCCGTCCAATTCATTCTAATGAGGACACTAGAGCACTCCAGGATGATTTGAATAGACTGATGCAATGGTAGGAGAAGTGGCAGATGCAGTTTAATACTGACAAATGCAAAGTTCTAAATGTTGGACTGCTAAATAACCATGCCACATATAAACTAAATAATGTAGATCTTAATACTACTGATTGCGAGAAGAATTTAAGAGTTCTGGTTAGCAGTAATCTAAAACCAAGACAACAGTGTATTAGTGTCTGCAATAAAGCTAACAGAATTCTTGGCTTCATATCTAGAAGTATAAATAATAGAAGTCCTCAGGTTGTTCTATAACTCTATATATCCTTGCTTAGGCCTCATTTAGACTATGCTGCTCAGTTCTGGTCACCGTATTACAGAATGGTTATAAATGCTCTGGAAAACGTACAAAGGAGGATGACAAATATGATCCCATGTATCAGAAATCTTGTTAGGTAAGACACATATGCAACAGTTAGGTATCTTTATTATGAAACGTTTCGCCTACACAGTAGGCTTCTTCAGTCAAGTACAGAAAAGTTGATAGAAGCAGAAGATACTTGAAGACGATGTAATCAGTCCATCACCCTTAAAGTTTTGAGGTGGTCAGTCCCTCAGTCTGGAGAAGAGCATTGTTCCATAGTATGAAACAATATTGTTCCATACTATGGAACAATGCTCTTCTCCAGACTGAGGGACTGACCACCTCAAAACTTTAAGGGTGATGGACTGATTACATCGTCTTCAAGTATCTTCTGCTTCTATCAACTTTTCTGTACTTGACTGAAGAAGCCTACTGTGTAGGCGAAACGTTTCATAATAAAGATACCTAACTGTTGCATATGTGTCTTACCTAACAACCTGTCGGTATTTTATACCATTTTAGTGTTCAATCAGAAATCTTCCCTATGAGGACAGACTGAGGGCCCTGAATCTGCACTCTCTCGAAAGGCGTAGAATTAGGGAGGATATGATCGAGGTGTATAAATGGAAAACAGGAATAAATAAAGGGGATGTAAATAGTGTGCTGAAAATTTCCAGCCAAGACAGGACTCGCAGCAATGGTTTCAAGTTGGAAAAATTCAGATTCAGGAAGGATATAGGAAAGCACTGGTTTGGTAATAGAGTTGTGGATGAGTGGAACAAACTCCCGAGTACAGTTATTGAGGCTAAAACGTTGTGTAGTTTTAAAAATAGGTTAGATAAATATATGAGTGAGTGTGGGTGGGTGTGAGTTAGACCTGACTAGCTTGTGCTGCTGGGTCTGGTGCAGTGCTCCATCCTTGAGTGGAGGTGACCAGACTGGGTGGGTCATTGGGCTAATCCGGGGGGGTCATTGGTCTTATCCGGGAGGGGGGGACATGGACCTGTTCCGCATGGGCCAGTAGGCCTGTTGCAGTGTTCCTTCTTTCTTATGTGTCGCGTCCAGTGTGGCTATCTATCCTTCCCTATACTGGTAATCCTGAACCTGGTCTGGACACACACACACACGCACACACACACCTGCGTGTGCCACTAACCACAATTTTCAACACATTGAAACTGGGCAACTACCTGAGGTATGGAAGACAGCAAATGTAGTCTCCAATTTTAAGGCACTAAACTACAGACCAGTGTCACTGACGTTTATAATATGCAAAGTCATGGAGATTATCAGGAGGAGAGCGATGGAGCACCTAAAACGGAACAAGTTTATAAATGACAACAAGCACGGATTCTGGGAAGGCAAATCCTGTATCACAAACCTACTGGAGTTTTATGACAAGGTAACGGAAGACACAAGGTAACGGAAGACTGCATTTTCTTGGACTGCATCCAAGGCCTTCTTGGACTGCAAGAAGGCTTTCCATACAGTTCCTCACAAGAGAATAGGGCAAAAGTTAGAGGATCAGGCGCATATAACAGGAAGGGCACTACAATGGATCAGAAAATGTCTGACTGGGGAGGCAACAACGAGTCATGGTACGTGATGAGGTATCACAGTGGGCACCTGTGACGAGCGGAGTTCCACAGGGGTCAGTCCTAGGACCAGTGCTATATTTGGTATATGTGAATGACATGACGGAGGAGAATTAAATCAGATGAAGATCAGGCAGGACTACAAAGAGACCTGGACAAACTAGAAGTCTGGTCCAGCAACTGGTTCCTCGAATTTATCCCCGCCAAATGCAATGTTATGAAGATCGGGGAAGGGTAAAGAAGACCGGAGACAGAGTATAGCCCAGGTGGCCAAAGACTGCAAGCCTCACTCAAGGAAAATGATCTCGGGGTGGGTATAATAGCGAGCACATCTCCTGAGGCGCACATCAACCAGATAACTGCTGCAGCATATGGGCGCCTGTCAAATCTGAGAATAGCGTTCCGATACCTCAGTAAGGAATCGTTCAAGATTCTGTACACCGTGTACGCCAGGCCCATACTGGAGTATGCAGCGCCAGTTTGGAACCTACACCTGGTCAAGCACCTCAAGAAATTAAAGAAAGTGCAAAGGTTTGCAATAAAGCTAGTTCCAGAGCTAAGGGGAATCTCCTACGGCGATAGGCTAAGGAAAATCGGCCTGATAACACTGAAGGACAGGAGGTTTAAGGGAGACATGGTAATGACATACAAAATACTGCAAGGAATTGACAAGGTAGCCAGAGACAGGATGTTCCAGGGATGGGACACAGAAACAAGGGGTCACAATTGGAAGTTGAAGGCTCAGATGAGTCAAAGAAATGTTAGGATGTATTTTAGTCATCGAGTTGTCAGAAAGTGGAATAGTCTGGCAAGTGATGTAGTGGAGGCAGGAACCATACATAGTTTTAAGACGAGGTATGATAAAGCTCATGAAGCAGGAAGAGAGAGGACCTATTAGCGATCAGTGAAGATGGGCCAGGAGCTATGTCTCGACCCCTGCAACCACAAATAGGTGAGTACAAAAAGCTGAGTACACCTGTCTCCTAGTGAGGATAATCCCTTAGTTTAGGTCCCTGGACAATGGTCCAGGGAAGGAGAGGGGGGGAGGGGGGAGGGGGGAGGGGGGAGGGGGGGAGGGGGGAGGGGGGAGGGGGGAGGGGCGGCATTAGGGAAGGATGGAGTGGGTATAGGATGGGAAGTATACCTACTCAATCTCCCCTCCTCTCTTCCATCCTCTTCCTCTCTCCCCATTCCCCCTAATTCCAATCTCCTCCTCGTCATGCCTACTTCGTTTAAAGAGATTGCTGAGATCAGGTCCGGAGATGATGGGTTGCTGGCCAATCAGAAGTCACCTTCCAAGATCTGCAGTTTCCTGATGGTGTAGTGTTTGTGTGTGTGTGTGTGTGTGTGTGTGTGTGTGTGTGTGTGTGTGTGTGTGTGTGTGTGTGTGTGTGTGTGTGTATGTACTCACCTAGTTGTACTATTCACCTACTTGTGGATGCAGGGGTCGAGTCATAGTGCCTGGCCCAGCCTCTTCACTAGTCGCTACTAGATCCACTCTCTCTCTCTGCTACATGAGCTTTATTATACCTCTTCTTAAAGCTATGTATGGTTCCTGCCTCCACTACGTCACTTTCCAGATTGTTCTACTTCCTGACAACTCTAGGATTGAAGAAATACTTCCTAACATCCCTGTTACCCATCCGAGTTATTAACTACCAGCTGTTACCCGTTGTTGCTGTGTCCCATTCTGTCTCTATCCACCTTGCCCAATCCTCTCAGTATTTTATACGCCGTTATCATATCTCTCTTATCCTCCTGTTCTCCATTGTCGTCATGTTGATATCCTTTAGCCTCTCCATATCCCTTAGCTCTGGGAATAGTCTTGTTGCAACCCTTTGCACTTTCACAAATATTTTTGGACGTTCTTGACCAGGTGTGGATTTCATACTGGTGCTGCATACTCCAATATGAGCCTAACGTACACAGTGTCTTGAATGTCTTACAGCAAGGCGCCCATATGCTGCAGCCGTTATTTGGTTGATGTGTGCCTCGGGAGATGTGGTCTGTTTTGTGGTCTCTGAGTTTTGTAGCCTTTGACCTCCTAGCCTTACCTCCGTCTGCGGTCTTCTTTGTCCTTCCCCAAACTTTATGAATTTGCTCTTGCTGGGGTTAAATTCCAGGAGCCATTTGTTGGACCAGACTTGCAGCCTCTCCAGATCTCCTTGTAGGCTTCCCTACAAGGAGTCCCAAATAAACACAGCAGAAAAACTTTTGACTTATATTATCCTTCACCAATTTAGAACAGAAGAATGTACACTATATACACCTGGTCTGGTCACAGACCGGGCCGCGGGGGCGTTGACCCCCGAAACTCTCTCCAGGTAAACTCCAGGTATGTACAATAGGTATTAGCGCACTCCACGGTAAGAAAAGCAGAATAAAAGCCACTAGAGAGCAGACCGTGCTTCATCCAGCTCTAGAATGGGAATGGCAAGGGCAGACGGGTGAGTAGTACCCACATCACCTCTGTGATTGCCAAAACCATCTTCTCATTGGCTGGAACCTGGGTACTGATTGAACGACGGGGCCCCATTGTCAACCCTTAGCCCCTGGTTCGCTGGTTGGGGGAGATAGCCTGTCAATGAGGATGTGTACATGCACCGAATAAAGGTTACGTACTCTTTGCATGCCACACCCCCACCCCAAGAGGGCTCAGGATTAGGCTCCCACCTCCCAGTGGTAACCGTGCCGCCATGGCACCAAATAATGGGAGTGCCTTTCCTCTCAACCATCCAACTCTTAGATAGAGCTCAGCTTTTTTTGTGACAAAAAGCCAAACCCTAAACTCAGAGCAAGACAGCAGACAGTCGGGCTAACATAGGTCCAAGACATGGGTGGATGGTAACCCACGTCCCCTAACTAAAAAAAAAAAAACACACCAGGGGATAAAAAAAAGAGCTTGAAAGGTGTTACCACAGGTAACCTAACATCCTAACCTAATATATAATTATAATTATAATATAAAGTAACATTGTTAGACTCTAGATAAAGAGTCTACCAACATATTTTCTTTGCCGGCAATGTGTAATATTCTGAGAGAGTAGGGTTGCACTCGTAGACTCCATCTCATGAGCCTCGTATTGTGGTTCTTCATAGCTTGAAGATATACTAGAGGGTTTTGATCACTGTAGACAGTGACCACCTGCGAAGTCTGACCCACATAAACATCAAAGTGCTCGAAAGCCAGTACCAGCGCAAGGGCTTCTTTTTCAATGGTTGTGGCATGCAAAGAGTACATAACCTTTATTCGGCGCATGTACACACCCTCATTTACAGGCTATCTCCCCCAACCAGCGAATCAGGGGAATGAGGGTTGACGATGGGGCCCCGTCGTTCAACCAGTACCCAGGTTCCAGCCAATGAGAAGATGGTTTTGGCAATCGCAGAGGTTATGTGGGTACCACTCTCCTGTCTGCCTTTGTCATTCCCATTCTAGAGCTGGTTGAAGCACGGTCTACTCTCTAGTGGCTTCTATTCTGCCTTGCTTACCATGGAGTGCACTAATACCTATCGCTGTACTTAGTGTATATAGTGTACATACTTCTGTTCTAATTGGTGAAGGATAATGTAAGTCAAAAGTTTTTCTGCTGTGTTTATTTTGCTCTCTTTCACCCAGGATAACAGGCCATTCGGACTCCTGGGTTGTAATATGGGTAGCCTGTCCGAGAGCTGGAGCTGGACTTAGAGAGTTGCGCCTAGGGTGACGCTGGAAGCAGGAACATTGTGTAGCTTGCTGTCTGGCATTGCATTAGCTTTGCCAATGCTTTACAAACTTTGCGTGTCAGTTGCTTTGCTATGGTCAGCCTTGTTATTGTATGATCGTTCAACAGCTCGCTACTAGCTTGTTCGGTGTGAAGATTTTGAAGTCAGCTTTGCTGTTGCGTATCCACCTTGTAAGCGTATGCGTATTCTGCAATCGTACTGTGCCTAGCTAAGCGTGTTCTGCAAATAACGTGTTACGTTGGGGTATTTCTGCAGTCGTACTGTGCATAGCAATTTATACATTGGGGTATGCCACCTAGACGAGTCAGACGTCTGGTGTCGGCATATACCTTGTTTAACCTACCTAAATTGTCCCTACAGCGTTGTTGGCAAATTGCTCGTTCCATTGGCATTGATTACGAATGCATTCTCACAGCTGTGCAACTGCCTTCACTGATCACTGACAAACTTCGGGAAGAAGAGATGGCACATCAGACTCCTCCCTCTGCGAGAGCTAGGAATAAAACTCCAATGTTCGCAGGAGGAAGATGATACATCAACGGAGCAAAATCGTCAGTCTTGTGCAGCAGGGTTGTCTCAAGGTGAATCAGCGGCGTTGGCACTTGAGCTGGCAAAAATCAATCTTGAGCAGACTAGGGAACAGAGAGCATTTGCAAAAGAAGAGTTTGATAGGGGAAAAGAAAGAAGACAGTTTTCGCATCTTGTAAATGACTTTAGTTTACAGAGAGCAGTACAGCTTGTTCCCCGCTTCAATGAGGCCGAACCAGAACAATTTTTCAAAGCTTTCGAAAATCAGGCTCGAGCCTTGAGGTGGCCGGAACAGCACTGGGCATCGTTGGTTCACAAAGCATTGTTTGGTAAGGCACAGGAATTTACGTCAGTGTTAAATGACATTGAATTTTCCAATTATAAAGTGGTGAAGACCACAGTTTTGAGAGCATATACTTGTATCCCAGCTAAATACCGGAAAAAGTTTTAATTAGGCAGACGACAGCTTGGTCAATCCCTGGTTGATTTTGTGCAACAGCAGACCAAAGCTTTTACTAGCTGGTACAAAGCAAGTGGTGTTGCTACCTTCGATGATCTTGTGCAGCTTATTCTGACTGACAACCTGCTGGAGTCTGTGGGACCAGAGGTTAAAGTCTTTCTGCAGGATCGTGACTTAACCACTGCATTGCAGGGAGCCAGGTTGGCTGAAACCTTTGAAACTAACCGCTCCTTGTCCGAGCGGTCTCATCTCTCTTTTCAACAGCCTGGCATGAGCAGAGATCGTCAACCATGGAGGATGAAGTGCCAGCCGGAGGGAGAACGTCTTCGTCAGCCAACTAAGTCACCTGGTGAGCCACACTTCTCAACTTATGGTCCACCTGGTGACAGACAAACTACTCAACATGGTGCAACTCGACAACAGTATCAAGAGAGACACCAGCCAGAGCGACACCAGTTGCAACGTCAGCAGGGAGTTAAAGGCAAACCTGTCGTCTGCTACCTCTGCAATAAAGTAGGTCACATCCGTCCCAACTGTCCCCACAAACCCCAACCCATTGGGAAAATCTCTAATATCTCTAGAAACATGTCCCTGAAAGAAGTAGAAAAAGGGATGGCCCCTTATTACTGTAAGAGTCTTATTTCCCTTCAGGAAAACTCCAAAACAACTGAAGTCAAAACCTTTAGAGACACTGGAGCATATTGCTCACTTATAAGAGGGAATATTACCCCTTTCAAAGAATACCTCCTTAAATTCCTCTGTTTTGTTTGAAGCATTTGGTGGAGCTATATATTCTGTCCGTTTGCATAAAATTTATGTACAGTGCAAATATTACACTGGATACTTGACTGTGGGTGTATCGGAAGGAATCCCCATGAAAGATGCCATGTTGTTACTGGGTAATAACATTACCACTTGTAGTGTATGTCTAAATAGGTGTTGATCCCAAGTATCAGACACCACTACATATCATCCAGGTACGCTGCCGTGCCTTCAAGTCCTTTAATAGCCTGATGGATAAGTTTCTGGAATGAAGAGGGGGAGTTTTTCATTCCAAACGGGGTAACTGTATATTGATAATGACCTGGAATTACGAAGACAGAGATTTCCTTCGCCTTATCCGTCAAAGGTACCTGATAGTAACATTTAAGGAGATCTAACTTGGACGCAAAAGTAGCCTTACCCACAAAGTCTATTACGTCATCTAGACAAGGAAGAGGGTAAACATCTGTGATTGTGACCTCATTCACCTTACGGTAGTCTGTACACATACGAAAACTTCCATCAGCTTTTTTAACAAGGATGCACGGTGAAGCCCATGGTCTAGATGACTCCTCCATTAACCCATTCTCTATTAGATATTCTACCTACTGCTGAAGTAGCTTCTGCTTTTCAGGATAAGCTCTGTAGGGGGAGGGCTTAATAGATTTAGAGTTTCCCACATCTACGTCATGATAACTTAACGTACATTTTATCGGCACATCCGAAAAAAATATGAGGGTATGATTGTAGAAGCTCAGTTAAACTTGTTGCTTGAGTTTCAGATAGCCCCACCATTAAAGGGCTAGGGTCCTTGAGGAGGACAGAGTTTGAAAGTTTGACATTAATTTCAGAGAGTGCAAAGAGTCAGAGTCGTCCTCAGAGGTAGAGGACAGAGTCATTACTGGGACTTTATCTGGTGTATGAAAAGATTTTTATTGATTAATGTGGTAAGTTTTAGTTTTTGAGGTCTTATCAAGGGGAGCTACCACATAATTTACATCAGATAATTTACTTACAATTTGCATAGGTCCCGTAAATCTAGCTTTCAAGGTGTGGCCAGGTATAGGTTCCTGCACCAACACCTTGTCTCCTGGATGGAAGGAGCGGAATTGTGCACTTCTGTCATACCTCTGTTTCATCTTATTTTGAGCTGTCTTTAGGTTAGCCTTGGCTAACTTACGTGCCACCTGCAACCTTGAAGACGGGTTGTAGAGTGTTGAGCTAACGTCTTCTCCCATCCATCCTTCTTTGAGCACCCGAAGAGGACCTCGTACAATGTGCCCAAAGATCAGCTCAAACGGACTAAACCCGGTAGACTCTTGCACCGTTTCTCGCACTGAGAACAGCAACAAAGGTAGTGATTCATCCCAGTCTGTAGGAAAATGCATGCAAAAAGTTCTCATCATGGTTTTTAACGTCTGATGGAATCTTTCCAAGGCGCCTTGGGACTGAGGATGATAGGCAGTGGATAAGTTGTGGATTATCCCTTACCTAGTTAATGCTTCCCTAAATGCTTTGGCAGTGAAGTTAGTACCTTGATCACTTTTAATAGTTTTAGGAATGCCAAAACAAGAAATAAATCTTGTTAAAGCTTTGAGAATAGCTTTAGTATTAATACTGCGCATGGGAATTGCTTCAGGGTATCTAGTTACTTTATCAATAATGGTAAATAAATACTGATTTCCCGACTTTGATCTAGGTACTGAACCTACACAATCTATAATTAAATCTTTACAGGTTCTCCATCAGCAGGTATAGGTTGGAGAGGTGCCGGTTTAATGGAATGTCCAGGTTTCCCTACTTGCTGACATTCTCGGCAACACCGGATATGATTCTTAACATCCTGCTTTAATTTCGGCCAATAAAATTCTTCTGTGATTCTATATAATGTTTTAGTAATTCCTAGGTGACCTCCTAATAAAGTATTATGAGCTATATTCAATATTTGAGGTCTAAACTTTGTTGGAACTACTAACTTGTCAGACAGTTGCCGGCCCTCTATCTCCTTACCAGTCTCAGTGCAGAACAAATAGTCGTTTTTAAGTTTATACTTGACCGGATGATCCAAAGAGGATTTACCCATGGCTGCCTGGAAAGCGAAATTTAAAGAAGGGTCCTTTCGTTGTTCCTCCTGGAAGGACAGTCCCTCGGGCATGGAAACAGAGATTTCTGATCTACGAGGACCCGGCCGGTTTTCCTCGTAAAACAAAGTGGCTATTCCGAGATCAGAGTCGTCCAAGGATAGGTCAACATTCTCGCCAGACAACCCTTGGGAAGTTGCCCGAGTTATGGCCAACACAGGAGAAGAATTAATCATTATGGGTTCAGGACATACACTAGCAGTGGTAATGTTATTACCCAGTAATAACATGGCATCTTTAATGGGGAATCCTTCGGATACACCCACAGTCAAGTATCCAGTGTAATATTTGCACTGTACATAAATTTTATGCAAACGGACAGAATATATAGCTCCACCAAATGCTTCCAACAAAACAGAGGAATTTAAAGAGGTGTTCTTTGAAAGGGGTAATATTCCCTCTCTAAGTGAGCAATATGTTCCAGTATCTCTAAAAGTTTTGACGTCAGTTGTTTTGGAGTTTTCCTGAAGGGAAATAAGACTCTTACAGTAATAAGGGGCCATCCCTTTTTCTACTTCTTTCAGGGACATGTTACTAGAGATATTAGAGATTTTCCCAATGGGTTGGGGTTTGTGGGGGCAGTTGGGACGGATGTGACCTACTTTAGTGCACAGGTAGCAGACGACAGGTTTGCCCTTAACTCCCTGCTGACGTTGCAACTCGTGTCGCTCTGGCTGGTGTCTCTCTTGATATTGTTGTCGAGTTGCACCATGTTGAGTAGTTTGTCTGTCACCAGGTGGACCATAAGTTGAGAAGTGTGGCTCACCAGGTGGCTTAGTTGGCTGACGACGACGTTCTCCCTCCGGCTGGCACTTCATCCTCCAAGGTTGACGATCTCTGCTCATGCCAGGCTGTTGAAAAGAGAGATGGGACCGCTCGGACAAGGAGCGGTTAGTTTCAAAGGTTTCAGCCAACCTGGCTGCCTCCAATGCAGTGGTTAAGTCACGATCCTGCAGAAAGACTCTAACCTCTGGTCCCACAGACTCCAGCAGGTTGTCAATCAGAATAAACTGCTCAAGATCATCGAAGGTAGCAACACCACTTGCTTTATACCAGCTAGTAAAAGCTTTGGTCTGCTGTTGCACAAAATCAACCAGGGATTGACCAAGCTGTTGTCTGCCTAATTAAAACTTTTTCCGATATTTAGCTGGGATACAAGTATATGCTCTCAAAACTGTGGTATTCACCACTTTATAATCGGAAAGTTCAATGTCATTTAACACTGACGTAAATCCCTGTGCCTTACCAAACAATGCTGTGTGAACCAACGATGCCCAATGCTGTTCCGGCCACCTCAAGGCTCGAGCTTGATATTCGAAAGCTTCGAAAAATTGTTCTGGTTCGGCCTCATTGAAGCGGGAAACAAGCTTTACTGCTCTCTGTAAACTATAGTCATTTACAAGTTGTGAAAACTACCATCTTTCTTTTTCCTTATCAAACTCTTCCTTGGCAAATGCTCTCTGTTCTCTAGTCTGTTCAAGACTGATTTTCGCCAACTCAAGTGCCAACACCGCTGAGTCGCCTTGAGACAACCCTGCTGCACTAGACTGACGATTTTGCTCCACTGATGTATAAACTTCCTCCTGCGAGAACATCGGAGTTCTATTCCTGGCTCCTGTAGAGGGAGGAGTCTGATGTGCCATCTCCTCTTCCCGAAGTCTGTCGGCGATCAGCGAACGCAGTTGCGCAGCTGTGAGAGTGCATTCGTAATCAATGCCACTGGAACAAGCAATTTCCCAACAACGCTGTAAGAACAATTTAGGCTAGTTAAATAAAGTATATGCCGACACCAGACGTCTGACTCGTCTAGGTGGCATACCCCAATGTATAAGTTATTTGCTATGCATAGTACGATTGCAGAATACCCCAACGTAACATGTTATTTGTAGAACACGCTTAGCTATGCATAGTACGATTGCAGAATACCCCAATGTAGCACGTTATTTGCACAACACGCTTAGCTATGCACAGTACGATTGCAGAATACTCACATACGCTTACAAGGTGGATACACAATAGCAAAGCTGACTGCAAAATCTTCACACAAGATTGACCGTAGCGAAGACAGCACACCGAACAAGCTAGTAGCAAGCTGTTGAACGATCAAACAATAGCAAGGCTGACCATAGCAGGGCAACTGACACTCAAAGTTGGCAAAGCTAATGCAATGCCAGGCAGCAAGTTACACAATGTTGCTGCTTCCAGCGTCACCCTAGCCTCAACCCGTGCTCTAAGTCCAGCTTCAGCTCTCGGACAGGATACCCATATTACAACCCAGGTGTCCTAAAGGCCTTGTATCCTGGGTGTAAAGGGAGCAAAATAAACACAGCAGAAAAACTTTTGACTTACATTATCCTTCACCAATTTAGAACAGAAGTATGTACACTATATACACTATGAACAACAATAGGTATTAGTGCACTCCACGGTAAGCAAAGCAGAATAGAAGCCACTAGAGAGCAGACCGTGCTTCAACCAGCTCTAGAATGGGAATGACAAGGGCAGACGGGTGAGTGGTACCCACATCACCTCTGCGATTGCCAAAATCATCTTCTCATTTGCTGGAACCTGGGTACTGATTGAACGACGGGGCCCCATCGTCAACCCTTAGCCCCTGGTTCCCTGGTTAGGGGAAATAGCCTGTCAATAAGGGTGTGTACATGTGCCGAATAAAGGTTATGTACTCTTTGCATGCCACAGACCTCCTAGCCTTACCTCCGTCTGCAGTCTTCTTTGTCCTTCCCCAAAGTTTATGACTTTGCACTTGCTGGGGTTAAATTCCAAGAGCCATTTGTTGGACCAGACTTGCAGCCTCTCCAGATCTCCTTGTAGTCTTACCTGATTCTCGCTCACTTATATTCTCCTAACCTTTACATCATCTGTGAACAGGGACACCTCTGCATTTATTCCTTCTGTCATGTCCTTTACATATTCTAGAAACAGTACCGGGCCTAAGAATAACCCTTTTGGAACTCCATTCGATACAGTCACCCACTCTGACACCTCGTTACGTACCAACACCCTATGTTTCCTTCCTGTCAGTATTCTCTGATCCACTGTGGTACTTTTTCTGCTATTTCTACCTGCTCTGTTAGCTTTTCAACCAGTCTCTTGTGTGGTATTGGATCGAAAGCCTTCTTACAGTCCAATAAGATTCAGTCAACCCATCCCTCTCTTTCCTGTCTTACTTCTGTTACGTTACTGTAGAACTCCAGTAGGTTTGCTATGCAGGATTTCCCTTCCCTGAAACCGTGCTGGTTGTCATGTATGAGCCCGTACCTTTCTGCGTACTTCACCACTCTTCTCCTGATGAACTTTACTATACATGTTAAGGGTTGTTTAAGTGGTTCTAACATTTAGAGAAGATGGAACGCAATAGAATGACTTGGAGAGCGTATAAATCTACAGTGGAAGGAAGGCTGGGTAGGGTCAGTCTTAGAAAGGTTGGAGGAGAGGGGTTAAAGGAGGTTTTGTGTGTGAGGGGCTTGGACTTCCAGCAAGCATGCGTGAGAGTGTTAGGAGCAAGTAGAGGTATGGTGGGTTTTAGGACGTGACGTGCTGTTGGAGTGTGAGCAAGGTAACATGAAGGAATTCACGGAAACCGGACTTGAGCCCTGCAGGTGGGAAGTATTTATGAGCACCCACTGGATGTTCATAAGATGGAGTTTTATAACTCTAGTGTAGACGCACCTCTAGCAAGACAGTAATGGAATGAATGATGATGAAAGTGTTTCTTCTTTTTCGGGTCAACCTGCCTTGGTGGGGAGACGGCTGATGTGTTAAAAAAAAAAAAAAACACGTTAGTGACACTGGTCTGTTGTTTAGTGCTGCCTGTCTGTCTCCTTTCTTAAAAATTGGGACTATGTTTCCTGTCCTCCATACCTCAGAGAGGTGCCCTTTTTAAATAGATTTATTGAAGATTATCATTAGTAGCACAAACAGTGCATCTGCTCCCTCAGGACCCACGGAGAGATATTGTCTGGGCCCATCGCCTTCGAAGTATCTAGTTCACCTAGCAGTTTTTTCACCTCCTCCTTGGGTGTGTACAATGTGTCCAGCACTTGCTAGTGCACTCTCGAAGCCTCTCTGTGTCCACTTTAAATATCTCCCTGAATCTCGAGCTGAGCTCCTGTGATTTCTCCAATGTCTGAACTGTTGAAGATGTATACAGGGTCCACTCTTCCTGGTTCATCGTCTTCTCTCTATTTGGTTGTGTCCAAACACCACCTCCAGTATATTGGCTCTTCATGTCTCTGTTCCTCTCTTCCTCTCCTTGTTGTTGAAAGCCCCCGTGAAGAGTAACTTTGCTCTGCTTATGTGGGCCATTCTGGTCACCTCTGGCCAAATTCTTGTCTTGGTCTCTTGCCGTGTCGTGGTAGGTTGTACGTTGCTTGTATCATAACTTTAGGACTTTCAGAAGAGTTCCTTGTCTTTTCTCAAGATCTGATATCCAGACAGGAAGACTACATCTGTTATCACGCCCATGAGCTTTGTCTCTATGAGTGTTATGATGTCCAGCGATGCCTCAGTGATTTTTTCCTGCAACTCATCATATTTGTTATTCCATCTGAGTTGGCATACCATACCTTCAGCTTCCTATCCAGAACTGTAATCAGAGGGGTGGAAGGGGATGGTACTGGCTGAGGGTGTGGTAGACAGGGCTGGATTTTGTGGTAGGCTGGGGGTACTAGCTGGGGGTATGGTAAACAGGGCTGGAATTTGTGGTGGTATTGATGCTGGGGGGTGTGGTTTGTTTTATGTTGTGTTTGGATGATGTAAGTTAATAGGGATTGAGGGGATGCTGTGGGTTGTTCTGTTGGCAGTTGTGCTTGTTGTTTCCCCCGAGGCTCCACTCCTGTCTGTCTACTCTTCCTGCTTTTGGCATAGTCTTTCTCTTCCAGTTGTTCCTGCTTTTTTGTGTGTGTGTTCTGTAGTGGTTGAGTAAAACTCACTAGTATTTTGGGGAATCCTTTAACCATGGTTTCCTTTGCAAGATCTTGTTTTGTACCCTTTCTATCTTAGATGTCAATTTGATTGGGCAGTTCTTTTCCCTCATATACCACTCAAGTCTCTGAAAATTTGTCAGTTGGGTCATGTCCTCTCCTGTTTTGGTGATGATGCTCTCAATCTCTTTTACCTCCCCCTGTCTTCTTTCATCATAGGTTTTACCTTCTGCCTCACGGAGCCCATGAATAATAGGCGACCTCTCCCCCTCATCCTATTTTGTTTCCCTTTATATCTCTGGGTATGATTGTTTCCCTTATCTTCTCCCGGATGTTCTGGTGGCCTGATATAATTTCCTCAAGGGGATTCTTTGCTCTGCCTTTCAGTCTCCTCACTGTTTACTAATGTTCCTGCACCTAGCACCTTGGTCCCATCAGTCCTCAACTCTATATTCCGCTTCAGCACTTCCTGTTCATCTGCAAGGCTCTGCACCTTCGCCTCAGCAGCAACAGTTCATAACTTTCACTTCTTGATCCCTCTAGATATCTTCTCCACTGAGTTGCAAAACTAGCTTAGTTTATCCCACTCTCGTTCCATAGTGCTCTTGATCCTTTCTGCTATTGCTTCCTTATCATGCCAGCCATCCCCAGTACCTTTGCCTCATTGTCTTGCCGTTTTATTTTCTGGAGGGGGGAGGGACTTGGTGTGAGTGTGGTAGTGTTAGAGAGAGAGAGAGAGAGAGAGAGAGAGAGAGAGAGAGAGAGAGAGAGAGAGAGAGAGAGAGGGTGTGTGTGTGTGTCTCTGTATGTTCTTACTTGTTTCTACCTATTGTAGTTGCCAGAGTTGAGTCATAGCTCCTGGCCCCACCTCTTCACTGATTGCTACTAGGTCCACTCTCTCCCTGCTCCATAAACTGTATTATACCTCTTTTTAAAGCTATGTATGAATCCTGCCTCCACTAATGTGTGTGTGTGTGTGTGTGTGTGTGTGTGTGTGTGTGTGTGTGTGTGTGTATCACTCACAAATAAAATTGATAAAATTAGCAAATTCTTCAGGCTATGAACATAAACATTCACCATACATATTGTCATACATTAAACCAGCATTAATTAAAAACATTGATTTATTATTGTCAAAAGATTCTACTAAAAGTTCCCAGAGGTCCCTACAGGTATCTCGATAATTATAAAAGCCTTGAAGAAGGCTGTGGACAAACTGTTAAAATGTGTTACACAGTCACCTGCTCGTCACAAGCCTCACACAGGTGGACAGGAACACCTGTGAAGAGGTGGCTATAGGTGATGTGTGCTCGATCCTCCATCCAAAGACATTCGTCTCAAAGACCACAGCATACCCGGGTTACCAGTACACTGAACTTAAAACAGGGGACACAGGGTGTGCTCGTCAATGTGGCGAACCAAGAGAAGCTCCTCAGAATCAACATCGAGATCCTTGACAGGAAGCCTTGAAGAATGACCTAAATATCACACCGTACATCCACAGACGAGGAAATTTAAAATATAACGTTTAAGCAGAATACTTACTAGACGATTCCTCTCGCTCGTACTTCATTACAGCCTCTCCTCACTTAACGACGGAGTACCGTTCCTAAGGCCACGTCGGTAAGCGAACTCGTCTGTAAGTGAGGAACATATCATTTTTGATATTGTTTTAATGTCACTTTTGCACCATTTACATTTCTAGTATATTTTTTAAATGTTTAGACAGTAGTGTACTGTTTATTGTAATAAACAGAACTGAGGAAATCAGCACTAATATGCATTATTTAGGCATGCACACTGGTCAGAGAGCAGTCCGAGCCGACGGTAAAAGAGTACGTCGCTAAGTGAGGAGAGGCTGTATATAGAAATTAAAAAAAAATATTTTCCCAGCTGAGCTTTATTAGAGATGAACGAGTCATACTCAGCTGAGAAAAGAACATCACACATCTCAGCTGCTGCGAGAACATGAAGCAGGTTCCTCATCAAGGTCACGCTGAGGACAGTGTTTCTGACCTAACATGACTCGCTATAGTAGCTCGACAATGAGTATAATGTTGACCTACAATAAGCCTGTTTCTTGCATTGCTAGTCTGCAATACGCCGCTGCACGCAGTTGTATAAAACGGCAAGTTCCTTGCTGTCTGAATGTTACTCTCTCGAAGAAAGAGAGACGGGAAAATAAGAGTCATTTGACGTTCTGCTCTCTAGACTTTTCAGATGAGAGGGAAGAGGGAAACGAAGTTGCAAGAGAAGAGAAAGAAGATGAGAGATGGGAAGAATAGGAGGAAGACCAGAGGGGAAGAAAGTCGGGAGTTTCTTCCTCAGAGATGTTTCTCACTCGCAGCAAGTTTGGGAATTAAATTTACATATATATGAAGGCCGAATTTATTTTGATAGCTCTAAGAGTAGCTTTCTTTTGTGTGCGTGTGTGTGTGTGTGCGCGCACGTGTGTGTGTGGTGTGTGTGTGTGTGTGGTGTGTGTGTGTGTGTGTGTGTGTGTGTGTGTGTGTGTGAGTGTGTGTGTGTGTGTGCGTGTGGTGTGTGTGGTGTGTGCGTGTGTGTGCGCGCGCACGTGTGTGTGTGGTGTGTGAGTGGTGTGTGTGTGCACGTGTGTGTGTGTGTGTGTGTGGTGTGTGTGGTGTGTGTGTGTGTGTGTGTGTGGTGTGTGTGTGGTGTGTGTGTGTGTGGTGTGTGTGTGGTGTGTGTGCGCACGTGTGTGTGAGTACGTGTGTGTGAGTACGTGTGTGTGCGTGTGTGTGTGTGTGTGTGTGTGTGTGTGTGCGCACGTGTGTGTGTGTGTGTGCACGTGTGTGTGTGTGTGTGCGCTCGTGTGTGTGTGTGTGTGTGCACGTGTGTGAGTGTGTGTGTGTGTGTGTGTGTGTGTGTGTGTGTGGTGTGTGTGTGGTGTGTGTGCACGTGTGTGTGTGTGTGTGTGTGTGTGTGTACTCACCTAATTGTACTCACCTAATTGAGGTTGCAGGGGTCGATACTCAGCTCCTGGCCCCGCCTCTTCACTGATCGCTACTGGGTCCTTTCTCTCTCTCTGCTTCCTGAGCTTTGTCATACCTCTTCTTAAAACTATGTATGGTTCGTGCCTCCACTACTTCACTTGCTAGGCTATTCCCCTTGTTGACAACTCTATGACTGAACAAATACTTCCTAACGTCCCTGTGACTCGTCTGAGTCTCCAGCTTCTAGTTGTGACCCCTTGTCCCTGTGTCCCCTCTCTGGAACATCCTATCTCTGTCCACCTTGTCCATTCCCCGCAGTATCTTGTATGTCGTTATCATGTCTCCCCAGACCCTTCTGTCCTCCAGTGTCGTCAGTCCGATTTCCCTTAACCTTTCCTCGTACGACATTCCCTTGAGCTCTGAGACTAGCCTTGTTGCAAACCTTTGTACTTTCTCTAGCTTCTTGACGTGCTTGAGCAGGTGTGGGTTCCAGACTGGTGCTGCATACTCCAGTATGGGCCTAACATACACAGTGTAGTGTGTCTTGAACGATTCCTTATTAAGGTATCGGAACGCTATTCTCAGGTTTGCCAGGCGCCCGTATGCTGCAGCGGTTATTTGGTTGATGTGTGCCTCCGGTGATGTGCTCGGTGTTATGGTCACCCCAAGGTCTTTCTCCCTGAGTGAGGTCTGTAGTCTTCGTCCACCTAGCCTATACTCTGTCTGCGGTCTTCTTTGCCCCTCCCCAATCTTCATGACTTTGCATTTGGCTGGATTGAATTCGAGAAGCCAGTTACTGGACCACATGTCGAGCCTGTCCAGGTCTCTTTGCAGTTCTGCCTCATCCTCATCCGATTTAATTCTTCTCATCAACCTCACGTCATCTGCGAACAGGGACACTTCAGAGTCTATTCCTTCCATCATGTCGTTCACATATATCAAAAATAGCACTGGTCCTAGAACTGACCCCTGTGGGACCCCGCTCGTAACAGGCTCCCACTGTGATACCTCTTCACGTACCATGACTCGTTGCTGCCTCCCTGTCAGGTATTCCCTTATCCATTGCAGTGCCCTCCCTTTTACATGCGCCTGATCCTCCAGCTTCTGCACTAATCTCTTGTGGGGAACTGTGTCAAAGGCCTTCCTGCAGTCTAGGAAAACGCAATCTACCCACCCCTCTCTCTCGTGTCTTCTGTTACCTTGTCATAAAACTCCAGGAGGTTTGTGATACAGGATTTGCCTTCCATGAACCCATGCTGGTTTTCATTTATAATCTTGTTCCTTTCCAGGTGTTCGACCACTCTCCTCCTGATAATCTTCTCCATGACTTTGTACACAATACATATCAGAGACACAGGTCTGTAGTTTAGTGCCTTGTTTCTGTTTCCTTTCTTAAATATGGGGACTACATTAGCTGTCTTCCATTTCTCAGGTAGTTGCCCAGTTTCAAGGGATGTGTTGAAGATTGTGGTTAGAGGCACGCACAGCATCTCTCTGCTCCTTCTCTAGGGACCCATGGGGAGATGTTGTCCGGTCCCATCGCCTTTGAGGTGTCAAGGTCACTTAAGAGCTTCTTCACCTCCTCCTCAGTTGTTCGTATGTCATCCAACACTTGTTGGTATATTCCCTTTTGATGTTCCCTTCTGTGCTGTCTTCCCACAGCCCTTCCTGTTTCTACTGTAAAACTTCCTTAAATCTCCTGTTCAGCTCCTCACATACCTCCTGATCATTTCTTGTGAGTTCTCCACCTTCTGTCCTTAATCTGATCACCTGGTCTTTGACTGTTGTCTTCCTCCTGATGTGGCTATACAACAGTTTCGGGTCAGTCTTGATTCTCGATGCTATGTCATTTTCATACTGTCGCTGGGCCTCCCTCCTTACCTGTGCGTACTCATTCCTGGCTCTGCGACTGATCTCCCTATTTTCGTGTGTTCTCTGCCTTCTGTACTTTTTCCATTCTCTATTGCACTTTGTTTTTGCCTCCTTACACCGTCGGGTAAACCAGGGGCTCGTGCTTGTCTTCCAGTTGTTACTGTTGCCCTTGGGAATAAACTTTTCCACTGCCTCCTTGCATTTTGTTGTTACATATTCCATCATTTCATTTACTGGCTTTCCTGCCAGTTCTCTGTCCCACTGGACCTCCCGCATGAAGTTCTTCAACCCTATGTAGTCCCCTCTTTTATAGCCAGGCTTTTCCCATTCAACTCCTGTTATTCTCTCCACTTGCAGCTCTACTATGTATTCAAAGCACAGAACCACGTGGTCGCTAGCTCCTAGGGGACTCTCATACTTGATGTCCTCAATGTGTGAGCTGCCCAGGGTGAACACAAGGTCCAATCTTGCTGGTTCATCCTCCCCTCTCACTCTGGTAGTGTCCTTAACATGTTGGTGCATGAGGTTTTCCAGCACCACGTAAAGCATCCTGGCTCTCCATGTTTCGGGACCCCCATGTGGCTCCAGGTTTTCCCAGTCGATCTCCCTGTGGTTGAAATCCCCTATAACCAGCAACTTTGCTCTGCTGGAATGAGCTCTTCTTGCCACCTCAGCAAGTGTGTCCACCATTGCTCTGTTGCTCTCTTCATATTCCTCTCTTGGCCTCCTGCAGTTCTGTGGTGGATTATACATCACTGCAATGACCACTTTGTGTTCCCCAGACTGAAGTGTACCTGCTATGTAGTCTCTTTCTCCCGTCTCATCTATGCCTTCCATTTTCTCGAATTTCCATCTGTTTTTACGAGCAGAGCAACCCCACCTCCCCCCCTGCCCCTTCTGTCTTTCCTCATGATCTGGTATCCTGGTTGGAAGATTGCTTCTGTTATTGTCTCCGTGAGTTTTGTTTCTGTAACTGCTAAGATGTCTGGGGACTTCTCATTGATTCTTTCTTGCCATTCCTCATGTTTATTCGTTAATCCATCTGCATTTGTGTACCAAACCTTCAACTTCTGTTCTAATACTGTAACTGTGGTGCGGGGGGTGGAAACAGAGGGATCGGTGTGTGATGGTTGGTTTGGATTGTTCAGTTGCCTTGGGGGTGTCGTGGCTGGAGTCCTTCTGCAGGTGTTTCTGGGGGGTGTGCTTGTCCTTCCATTTGATCCTGGGTTATTCTGGTCTCCTTTTTCATTTCCTCCCATTTCTCCTTTCGTTTTAGAACTCTCTCTTTCATCGTCTTCCTTTCGTCCTGTGTTCTGTCTCGATCGAGGTACACACTCCGGAACTCCTGGTTGCCTCTCAGCCGTGCTTTCTCCTGCAGGATCATGGTTCGGGTTGATTCTGCCTTGAAAATTACTTTGAGAGGCCGATTCCTTTTCTTTGTGAACCACCCAATTCTCCAAAAATTTGCCACCTGGGTCATGTCCCCCTCGCCTATCACCTTCATGATATCTTCAATCGCTTTTTTCTCCTCCTACTTTCTTTCATCATAAGTTTCCCCTTTAGCTTCGTCTAGCCTATAGACAAACACGGATCTCTCCCTTTCCACCTCCCACTGTGACTCCCATTGCATCCTCTGATGTGTTTTAGTTCCTTCCCGTGGAGTGTTCCTTCCTTCAGTCCCTTCCCTAGTTATGGCCCCTATGCTTCTGGGTTTATCCTTCCTGCTCACCTGCTCCTGGCCCCCACAGGTATCTGGTAAGGTCCTTGCACATGTCCTAGTTCCTTCAATGTCTTCCAACCTCTCATTCTGTCCTAGTGTGCTTCCACGTGTGTGCACGTGTGTGTGCACGTGTGTGTGTGTGTGTGAGCACGTGTGTGTGTGTGTGTGTGCGCACGTATGTGTGCACGTGTGTGTGTGTGTGTGTGTGTGTGTGTGTGTGTGTGAGTGTGTGCGTGTGCGTGTGCGTGTGCGTGTGCGTGTGCGTGTGCGTGTGTGTGCGCGCGCGCGCGCGCGTACTCACCTAGTTGAGGTTGCAGGGGTCGAGTCCAAGCTCCTAGCCCCGCCTGTTCACTGGTCGCTACTAGGTCACTCTCCCTGAACCGTGAGCTTTATCATACCTCTGTGTGTGTGTGTGTGTGTGTGTGTGTGTGTGTGTGTGTGTGTGTGTGTGTGTGTGTGTGTGTATTTGTATGTGCGTGTGTGTGTGTTGTGTGTGTTGTGTGTGTGTGTGTGTGTGTGTGTGTTGTGTGTGTGTGTGTTGTGTGTGTGTGTGTTGTGTGTGTGTGTGTTGTGTGTGTCTGTATGTGTGTGTGTAATCACTTAGTTGTATTCACATATTTGTGGTTGCAGGGGTCGACTCACAGCTCCTGGCCCCGCCTCTTCACTGGCCGCTACGAGGCTACTCTTCCCGCTCCATGAGATTTATCGTACCTCTTCTTAAAGCTATATATGGATCCTGCCTCCACTACATCACTTCCCAAACTATTCCACTTCCTGACACCTCTGTAACTGAAGAAATACTTCCTAATATCCCTGAGATTCATCTGAGTCTTTAACTTCCAACTGTGGCCCCTCGTTGCTGTGTCCCATCTCTGGAACAACCTGTATCTGTCCACCTTGTTGATTCCTCTCAGTATTTTATATGTCGTTATCATATCCTTCTCTCTCTCCTGTCTTCCTGTGTCGTCAGATCGATTTCCCTTAACGTCTCCTCGTAGGACATACCCCTTTGTTCCGGGACTAGTCTTGCTGCAAACCTTTGCACTTTCTCTAGTTTCCTTACATGTTTGGCTAGGTGTGCGTTCCAAACTGGCGCTACTTACTCAGTGTACAGGGTCCTGAACGATTCCTTGTACCCAAGGGTAACAGAAATAACGAGAAAGTCAGGAAGAGCCCTTTGTTCACACAAAGGTGTAGACAGGCCAAAACCAAGTGTGCTAGAGGATGGAAGAAGTATAGAAGGGAAAGGACCCAGGAGAATAACGAAAGCAGTCGTCGAGCCAGAAATGAATATGCACAGATAAGATGGGAGGCCCAACGAAAATACGAAATTGACAAAGAAGCTAAAGGCAAATCTGACCCGAAGCTGTTATATAGCCACATCAGGAGGAAAACAACAGTCAGTGACCAGGTAATCAGGCTAAGGAAGGTAGGAGGAGAGATCACAAGAAACGACCGTGAAGTATGTGGGGAGCTAAACATGAGATTCAAAGAAGTTTTCACGGAGGAGACAGAAGGGACTCTGGATAGACAGAGAGATCGGGTACACCAAGTGCTGGACACAATACATACAACCGAGGAAGAAGTGAAGAAGCTGGAGCGAGCTAGATACCTCAAAGGCGACGGGGCCGGATAACATCTCTCCATGGGTCCTGAGAGAGGGAGTAGAGGCTCTGTGTGTGCCACTAACAACAATCTTCAACACATCTATCGAAACAGGGCGACTTCCTGAGGTATGGAAGACAGCGAATGTATTCTCAATTTTTTAAATATATGGGACAGACACGCAGCACTAAACTACAGACCAGTGTCATGTATAGTATGCAAAGTCCTGGAGAAGAATGTTACAAGAGCGGTGGAGCACCTAGAAAGGAATGAGCTTATGATCGAAAACCAGCATGACTTCAGGGATGGGAAATCCTGTGTCACAAACCAACTGGAGTTCTATAACAGGGTGACAGCAGAAAGACAAGAGAGAGAGAGAGAAAGATAGAGGGGTGGATAGATTGAGTTTTCTTGGACTGTAAGAAGGCCTTTGACACAGTTCCACACAAGAGATTAGTGCATAAGCTGGAAGATTAGGCAGGTATAACAAGGAAGGCACTGCAGTGGATTAGGGAATACCTGTCGGAAAGACATCAGCGAGTCATGGTACGTGACGAGGTGTCAAAGTGGGCGTTTGTGATGAGTGGGTTTCCACAGAGGTCAGTCCATGGGCCGATGCTGTTTCCGGTGTATGTGAACTACATGACGGAAGGAACATGTAAGTTTATTCAGGTTAACGCAAATACAGTTACATAGATTATTATACATAGCAGCATATGTGTAAAGAACCTAGGATAACCCAGAAAAGTCAGACAGAGTGACATATTTCAGAAGTGTCCCTTTTTTGCAGATAATGTAAAGTTGATGAGAAGAATTCAACCAGACGAGGACCAGGCAGAACTACAAAGGGATCTGGACAGGCTGCAGGCCTGGTTCAGAAACTCGCTCATGGAGTTCAACCCCACCAAGTGCAAGGTCATGAAGATTGGGGAAGGGCAAAGAAGACCGCAGACAGAGTACAGTCTAGGGGGCCAGAGACTACAGAAGGAGTGAGTATAACACCGGGCACATCTCCTGAGGAGCACATCAACCAATTAACTGCTGCAGCATATTGGCATTTAGCAAACCTAAGAGCAGCATTCCGACATCTTAATAAAGAATTGCCCGGAACCCTGTACACCGTGCTCGTTAGGCCTTTATTGGAGTATGCAGCACCATTTTGAAACCCACACCTAGCCAAGCAAGTAAAGAACAAGACTAGTCCCGGAGCTAAGGGGCATGTCCTACGAGGAGAGGTTAAGGGAAATCGACCTGACGACACTGGAGGACAGGAGAGATATGATAACGACAGATCAAATACTGAGAGGAATGGAGAAGGTGGACAGAGACAATGTTCCAGAGATGGGGCACAGCAGCAAGGGGTCACAGTTGGAAGTTGAAGAAACAGATGAATCACAGAGATGCGAAGTATTTCTTCAGTCACAGAGTTGTCAGGAAGTGGAATAGTCTGGGAAGTGATGCAGTGGAGGCAGGATCCATACATAGCTTTAAGAAGGGTATGATAAAGCTCATGGAGCAGGAAGAGTGACCCAGTAGCGGCCAGTGAAGAGGCGGGGCCAGGAGCTGTGACTCGACCTCTTCAACCTCAACTAGGTGAGTACACAGACGCACACAGAAACACAGATGCGCACATGCAGATACACACACACACACACACACACACACACACACACACACACACACACACACACACACACACACACACACACACACACACACAAACATACACACAAAGAAATTAGATTGAGAACATCATCACAGAAATAGGTGAAGAGGACATGGACGAGACTGTAAATTTTCACAGAATAGGGGGGTATTTGAAGGGGAGAAAACGACCGATCAAGCTGATTTTCAGGGCAAAAACAGTGCGGAACAGGATCCTCCAAGAGAAACCACGGTTGAAGTACTTGGTAGAGTACAAGTGGGAGTTCCTAGTCAGAGACAGAACACAAACAGAACGACAGCAGCTGAGGGAGAGGATACAAGAACAAAAGGAGCTAGGAAGGGAGACAAGGACAGAACCAGCAGAGGTCAATCAGAGCAACAAGGGTAAGCACACACAGAACCATCCACAGAACCCCACAATCTATCAGACCATCCCAACACAAACTACAATCCATACTCACAGCTCCCACCCAACACTCAGCTATAGAATCCCACAGTACACGACCAGGTCCCCCACCCTCACAGGACCCCCAAACCACAGTGTTGGAGAGGAAACAAAGTATGGTACACAAACGCTGATGGAATAATAAACAAGTGGGAGTGGCACGAAAGAGTCAAAGAGGCCTCACCGGATATCATACCTCTCACAGAAACCAAGCTTACAAGTATGATAACAGATGCCATCTTTCCAACAGGATACCAGATCCTGAGGAAAGACAGAGGGAACAGGTGGGTGGAGGAGTGACACTGCTGATCAAAACCCGTTGGAATTTTGATGAGCTGGAGAGACGAGACAGTGAAGAAGCAAGTGGTTGCATAGCAGGAACGCTTCAGACTGGAGGTCCAAAGGAGGTAATTGCAGTGATGTATAACACACCACAGAACAGCAGGAGCCCAAGGCAAGAGTATGATGAGAGCAATACAGCGATGGTTGATACACTGGCTGCAGTGGCCAGAAGGGCTCATGCGTGCAGGGCAAAGCTCCTGATCATGGGCGACTTTAACCACAAGGAGATCGATTGGGAGAACTTGGAGCCACATGCGGGCCAAGATACATGGAGGGCTAAGATGATGGAGGTGGTACTAGAAAACTTCATGTACCAATACGTAAGGGACACTACAAGAGAGAGGAGAGGATGAACCAGGAAGACTGGACCTAGTATTCACCTTGAGTAGTGCAGTTATTGTGGACATCACATATGAAAGACCCCTTGGGGCCAACGAACACGTGGTTTTAAGCTTCGAATAAACAGTAGAGCTACAAGTGGAGGGGGAAGCAGGAAGGCCAGGGCGAATGAAGCCAAACTACAAGAAACGGGTCTACACGGGAATGAGGAACTTCCTGAACGGGGTTCAGTGAAACAGAGAACTGGCAGGGAAGTCAGTAAATGAGATGATGGAATATGTAACACCAAAATGCAAGGAAGCTGAGGAGAGGTTTGTACCCAAGGGTAACAGGAATAATGAAAAAGCCAAGATGAGCAGATGGTTCACCCAAAGGTGCAGGGAGGAAAAAACCAAGTGTGCTAAGGAATGGAAGAAGTATAGAAGGCAAAGGACCCAGGAGAATAAGGAGAGCAGTCTTAGAGCCAGAAACGAATATGCACAGATAAGAACGGAGGCCCAAAGACAATATGAAAACGACATAGCAGCGAAAGCCAAATCTGACCCGAAGCTGTTATACAGCCACATCAGGAGGAAAACAACAGTCAATGACTAGATAATCAGGCTAAGGAAGGAAGGAGAGTCAACAAGAAACGACCGTGAAGTATGTGAGGAACATGATTCAAAGAAATGTTCACAGAGGAGACTACAGAAAGACGGAGGTGGGGTACACCACCAAGTGCTGGACAGAGTACACACAACCGAGGCAGAAGTGAAGAGGCTTCTGAGTGAGCTAGATACCTCAAAGGCAATGGGGCTGGATAACATCTCTCTCCTGAGAGAGGGAGCAGAGGCGCTATGTGTACCCCTAACAACAATATTCAATACATTTATCGAAACAGGGAGATTCCCTGAGGCATGGAAGACAGCAAATGTAGTCCCAATTTTTAAAAAAAGGAGACAGACATGAAGCACTAAACTACAGACCAGTGTCACTGATATGTATAGTATGCAAAGTCATGGAGAAGATTATCAGGAGAAGAGTGGTGGAACACCTAGAAAGGAATGATCTCATCAACAGCAGCCAACATGGTTTCATGGACGGGAAATCCTGTCACAAACCTTCTGGAGTTCTATGACAGGGTGACATAAGTAAGACAAGAGAGAGAGAGGTGGGTAGATTGCATTTTCTTGGATTGTAAGAAGGCGTTTGACACAGTTCCACACAAGAGATTAGTGCAAAAACTGGAGGACCAAGCAGGGATAACAGGGAAGGCACTACAGTGAATCAGGGAATACTTGTCAGAAAGACAGCAGCGAGTCATGGTACGTGGCGAGGTGTCAGAGTGGGCACCTGTGACAAGTGGGGTCCCACAAGGGTCAGTCATAGGACCAGTGCTGTTTCTGGCATTAGTGAACGACATGAAGGAAGGAATAGACTCCGAAGTGTCCATGTTTGCAGATGACATGAAGTTGATGAGAAGAATTCATTTGGTCGAAGAACAGGCAGAACTACAAAAGGATCTGGACAGGCTGCAGACCTGGTCTAGCAATTGGCTTCTGGAGTTCAACCCCACCAATTGCAAAGTCATGAAGATTAAGGAAAGGCAAAGAAGACCGCAGACGGAGTAAAGTCTAGGGGGCCAGAGACTACAAACCTCACTCAAGGAAAAAGATCGTGTGGTGAGTATAAAACCAGGCAAATCTCGTGAAGCACACATCAACCAAATAACTGCGGTAGCATATGAGCGCCTAGCAAACCACAGAATAGAATTCCGACATCTTAATAAGGAATCGTTCACAACCCTGTACACCGTGTACTTTAGACCCATATTGGAGTATGCGGCACCAGTTTGGAACCCACACCTAGCCAAGCACATAAAAAAACTAGAGAAAGTGCAAAGGTTTGCAACAAGACTAGTCCCAGAGCTAAGGGGTATGTCCTACGAGGAGAGGTTAAGGGAAATCGACCTGACGACACTGGAGGACAGGAGAGATAGGAGGGACATGATAACGACATACAAAATACTGAGAGGAATTGACAAGGTGGACAAAGACAGGATGTTCCAGAGATTGGACAGAGTAACAAGAGGACACAGTTGGAAGTAGAAGACACAGATGAATCACAGGGATGTTACTAAGTATTTTTTCAGCCACAGTAGTCAGTAAGTGGAAAAGTTTGGGAAGCGATGTAGTTGAGACAGGATCTATACATAGCTTTAAGAAGAGGTATGATAAAGCTCACGGTTCAGGGAGAGTGACCTAGTAGCGATCAGTGAAGAGGCGGGGCCAGGAGCTCGGACTCGACCCCTGCAACCTCAACTAGGTGAGTAACTAGGCGAGTACACACACACACATAACATGCAACACACACAACACACACACACACACAACACCCACACACACACACACACACACACATGCACACATACGCACACACAACACACACAACATACACACACACACCCACACACAGACACACACAGACACACACACATACACACATAACAGACACACACATAACATACACACACACACACGCACACACATAACACGAACACACACACACACACGTAACACACACACACACACACACACACACACAGCACACACACAGCACACAAACAGACGCACACACACACACATACACACATAACACATACACACACACACGCACACACACGCACACACACACAACACACACACACACACATACAAACACAAACACACACATCACACACACACACACACACACACACATACAAACACACACACACACACAAATCATGCAACAAGGTGATAAACGTTACTCTCAAACAGTTCAGCTACTTTCTACATGCGTTATGTCTTCTTTTTCTCTCATCTGTCTCTCTCTCTCTCTCTCTCTCATC